>NC_057399.1:37316040-37616040 GCF_019320065.1 Cervus canadensis
ATTTTCCACAGTTTATTGTGATCCACACAGTCAAAGGCTTTTGCATAGTCAATAAAGCATAAATAGATGTTTTTTAAGAACTCTCTTGCTTTATTTATGACCCAACAGATGTTGGAAATTTGGTCTCTGGTTCCTCTGCCTTTTCTAAATCAATTTTGAACATTTGGAAGTTTACAGCTTACATACTGTTGAAGCCTGGATTGAAGATTTTTTTAAATTAATTTTTTATTGAAGGATAATTGCATTACAGAATTTTGCTGTTTTCTGTCAAAACTCAGCATGAATTAGCCATAGGTATACAGAATTTTGAACATTACTTTGCTAGCATGTGAGATGAGTTACAGTTGTGCAATAGCTTGAACATTCTTTGGCATTGCCTTTCTTTGGGATTGGAATGAAAACTGACATTTTCCAGTCCTGTGGCCAGTGCTGAGTTTTCAGAATTTGCTGGCCTATTGAATGCAGCACTTTAACAGCATCATCTTTTAGGATTAGAAATAGCTCAACTGGAATTCCATCACCTCCACTAGCTTTGTTCATAGTGATGTTTCCTAAGGCCCACTTGACTTCACATTCCAGCATGTCTGGCTCTAGGTGAGTGATCATATCATCATGTTTATCTGGATCATGAAAATCTTTTCATATAGTTTTTTCTGTATATTCTTGCCACCTCTTCTCAATATCTTTTACTTCTGTTATGTCCATACCATTTCTGTCCTTTATTGAGCTTATCTTTGTGTGAAATGTTCCCTTGGCATCTCTCATTTTCCTGAGATCTCTAGTCTTTCCCATTCTATTGTTTTCCTCTATATCTTTGCACTGATCCCGAGGAAGGCTTTCTTATCTCTCCTTGCTATTCTTTGGAACTCTGCATTCAAATGGGTATAACTTTCCTTTTCTCCTTTGCCTTTTGCTTCTCTTCTTTTTTCAGCTCTATGTAAAGCCTCCTCAGACAACCATTTTGCCTTTTTGCATTTTTTTCTTGGGGATGGTCTTGATCACTGCCTCCTGTACAATGTCATGAACCTCCATCCATAGTTTTTCAGACACACTGTCTATCAGTCTAATCCCTCGAGTCTATTTGTCACGTCTACTGTATAATCTTAAGGGATTTGATTTAGGTCATACCTGAATCGCATACTGTATTTCAATTCTTAAGTGCTAATTTTGTCTTAGAATCTATCATCAACCTATAACAAATGCCTAGACAACTCATCACTAAATCTTAATTCTTTTTCAACTTAGAAAAAAAAAATCCAGAAGAGAAGAGTTCCAAGAGAAGTCACATTAACATTTGCTTTACTAGAGTGTAAAGCAAAATCATATGTGTTGCCATTACGATTTTAGTCTGCAAGTGGGGAGAGTCTTCTAAGTACAATATACTTCTAAATAAATAAAAATGTCATCTTTAAACATTTTTGAAGATGGTTTATCGTATTAAAAAATCTTTATTTTTAAAATATGTTTGAAAAATATGCATTTAAAACACATTCTGTGTACAGATGTAGGTATCCGATTATTTTATTAGGTCTTCATACTAGTATAGCCCAAACATTAATAAAATAAAGTAAATGCAATTATTTTATTATAAATTTCTCACCCTTCATTTCTCCATTATTTTATCATTATAGAGTTCTATTCATGTAGAAAATTAACGTTTCATTTCCAGATCAGTTCAGTTCAGTCACTCAGTCATGTCCGACTCTTTGTGACCCCATGGACTGCAGCACGCCAGGCATTCCTGTCCATCACCAACTCCTGGAGTTTACTCAAGCTCATGTCCATTGAGCTGGTGGATGCCGTCCAGCCATCTCATCCTCTGTCGTCCCCTTCGCCTCCTGCCTTCAATCTTTCCCAGCATCAGGATCTTTTTCAATGAGTCAGTTCTTCCCATCAGGTGGCCAAATTATTGGAGTTTCAGCTTCAACATCAGTCCTTCTAAAACATTTCAGGACTGATTCCCTTTAGGATGGACTGGTTGGATCTCCTTGTTGTCCAAGGGATTCTCAAGAGTCTTCTCCAACACCACAGTTCAAAAGCATCAATTCTTCGGTGCTCAGCTTTCTTTATAGTCCAACTCTCACATCCATACATGACTACTGGAAAAAAACCATAGCTTTGACTAGATGGACCTTTGTTGGTAAAGTAATGTCTCAGCTTTTAAATATGTTATCTTAAAGCTCAACATTCAGAAAACTAAGATCATGGCATCCAGTCTCATCACTTCATGGCAAATAGATGGAGAAACAGTGGAAACAGTGGCTGCCTTTATTTTTCTGGGCTCCAAAATCACTGCTGATGGTGATTACAACCATGAAATTAAAAGACACTTACTCCTTGGAAGGAAAGTTATGACGAACCTAGACAGTATATTAAAAAGCAGACATATTACTTTGTCAACAAAGGTCCATCTAGTCAAGGCTTTGGTTTTTCCATTAGTTATGTATGGATGTAAGAGTTGGACTATAAAGAAAGCTGAGCGCCGAAGAATTGATGCTTCTGAACTGTGTATTGGAGAAGACTCTTGAAAGTCCCTTGGACTGCAAGGAGATCCCACCAGTCCATCTTAAAGGAGATCAGTCATGGGTGTTCATTGGAAGGACTGATGTTGAGGCTGAAACTCCAATACTTTTGCCACCTGATGCAAAGAGATGACTCACTGGAAAAGACCCTGATGCTGAGAAAGATTGAGGGCAGAAGAAGAAGGGGACAGCAGAGGATGAGATGGTTGGATGGCATCACCGACTCAACAGACATGGGTTTAGGTGGACTCCAGCATTTGGTGATGGACAGGGAGGGCTGGCGTGCTGTGGTTCATGGGGTCGCAAAGAGTTGGACACGACTGAGTGACTGAAATGAACTGAACTAGTTTGGTCATAGCTTTTCTTCCAAGGAGCAAGCATCTTTTAACCTCATGGATGCAATCACCATCTGCAGTAATTTTGGAGTCACCAAAAATAAAGTCTCTCACTCTTTCCATTGTTCACTTTCAGATAGTGAAAGATAATTATAAAATACACGTTAAAAAAGAAAACCAATCAATTCTAGTAGAATTGAGAATAGCCATTATATCAGAATAGTAATAATAGGTTAGACAGCTTACTACGCACGTTGATGGCTGACAGTTTAGTGGTGTGAGTCCATAGGAAACAGGATGACTTTTGAATTCAGATAATTGAAAGTAACAGTTAAAATGGTATGGAAACAAGAACACCAGGATAGAAATGTGATGATAAATATGTAAAAGTCCAGAATATGAGAATAAAAGTTGGGACAGAAGAGCCCATAATAAAAGATTACTTATGGTGTTAAACCAGTAAGAAATAGCTACTTTATGATACAAGGAAAGTATACTACAGACCTATTTCACTCATGAGCATAGATATAAAATTAACAAGATGATTTCAGCAATGCTACAAGAATACAAAATATGATAAAAGACAATGAAACATGATCTATTGGGGTTATGGTAGGAATCTAGCATAGGTTTGGCACACAAAAATCTGATAGCATAATTCATCATGCTAAAAGAAGAAAATAAAAACAGACAAACAAACTTAAGTTTTAAAAGGTGAAGGCTTATGATTGTTTATGAAACAATTGATGTTTGTTTTTGTTTACGAACAAGAGATGAAAGTTTATGAAATTTATGATTGTCTCAGTGATGCATTAAAATTCCAACAAAAATTCAAAATCTACTCATGATAAAAACTCTTAGCAAATCATAAACATAAAGAAATTCAATCTCAAGAAGGAACCTGTGAAAAACTTCACTTAACAGCATAGCTACTTAACAAAGAAAGACTAGATACTTACATTCTGAGGTGAAAAACAAAGGAAGGATGTCTGTTCTCACCATTTCTATTAAACATTGTACTGATGTCACAGTCAAAGAGGCAATTGAATTGAAATTGCAAAAAAATTTATATAGTTAAAGAAATTATGAAAACTGAAATGCCAATGGTACTTTTAATAAAATACATTCACATTGTCATCTAGCTATGCAATGGACTATTATGAAAAAATAAAAAGTAACAGACTCTTTCACATACAATAAAATAGGAATGTCTCAAAATGATGAGCAAAAAGTACAAAATGTAGTGCATACTATATATTATGACTCATATAAATTCTAGAAAATGCAACTTTATAGTGAGAGAAGGCAGATCAGTGTTTGTCTAGTAAGCATGATTTGGGAGGAAGCAAGACTATAAATAAGCATAGACGAATTATGGCGGGGGGTGACGAGTATATTCATTATCTTAACGTGTGCATGGTTCACAGATGAATACCTATGTTAAAAATTATCCAAATTGTGTACTTTAAATAGAGGCATCTTTATTATGTGTTAAGTGTACTACAACAAAGCCATAAAATTGATTATCTAAGAAGGAAAATTGGCAAGTGGTCAGCTATTTATTATAACTAATGGTGAATTAAACCATGGTTGTATGTCTCATTTGCAAACCGACTCACCTTGTTGAAAGTGTATTTAGATACTAAGACTGCTTTAATATCTGCAGTGAAGTATAAGACTAAAGAAACTAATGAGAGAGAAAATAAGGCTCTGGACTTGAGACTATGATCTGTGAAGGCAAAAATCTGAAAACATGAATCAGTATAAAAATAATATGATTGATTTATAATAAATATTGTCCTGCCATTAGCATTCCAAATTTTTAAAAGATCCCCTAATACCTGGTGTGGTGGAAGTGGCAAAAGGAACAGGTTTATTTTAAAATCTATAATATTTCATGCCAGAATGTGCACAATAAAGGACAGACATGGCAAGGACCTCACAGAAGCAGAAGAGATTAAGAAGAGGTGGCAAGAATATAAGAAAGAACTACACAAAAAAATGTCTTAATGGCCCAGACTACCACGATGGTGTGGCCACTCCCCTAGAGCCAGACATCCTGGAGTATGAAGTCAAATGGGCCTTAGGAAGCATTACTACACACAAAACTTTTGGAGTTGATAGAATTTCAGCTGAGCTATTTAAAATAGAAAAGATGATGCTGTTAAAGTGCTGCACTCAATATGTCAGTAAATTTTGAAAACTCAGCAATGGCCACAGGACTGGAAAAGATCAGTTTTCGTTTCTATCTCAAACAAAGGCAATGCCAAAGTGTGTTCAATCCACCATACAACTGTGCTGATTTCACATGCTAGCAATATAATGTTCAAAATTCTTCAAGCTAGGCTAAAACAGTATGTGAACTGATAACTTCCAGAGGTACAAGCTGGATTTAGAAAAGGCAGAGGAACCAGAGATTAAATTGTCAATATTGGATCGAAGAAAAAGCAAGGGAATTCCTGAAAGACATACTTCTGTTCATTGACTATGCTAAATCCTTTGACTGTGTGGATCACAACAAACTGTAGAAAATGTTTAGAGGTGGGAATGCCAGATCACCTTTACCTGCCTCCTGAGAAACCTGTATTCAGGTCAAGAAGCAACAGTTAGAACCAGTATAGAACAATGGATGGTTTAAAATTGGGAAAGGAGTACATCAAGGCTGTATATTATCACCCTGCTTATTTAACTACTATGCAGAGTACATCATGCAAAATGTCAGGCTGGATGAATTACAAGCTGGAATCAAGACTTTTGGGAGATATATCAACAACCTCAGATATGCAGATGATGTCACTCTAATTGCAGAAAGTGAAGAGGAACTAAAGAGCCTCTTGCTGAGGGTGGACAGAAGAGACTGAAAAAGCTGGCTTAAAACTTAACATTCAAAATACTAAGATCACGTCATCCAGTCCCATTCACTTCATGGCAAATAGAAGGGGGAAAAGTGAGAGATATTATTTTCTTGCAATCTAAAATCACTGCAGACAGTGACTGCAGTTATGAAATTAAAAGATGTTGGCTCCTTAGAAGAAAAGTTATGACAAACATAAGTAGTGTATTAAAAAGCAGAGGTATCACTTTGCTGACAAAGGTATGTATAGTCAAAGCTATTGTTTTTCCAATAGTCATGTACAGAAGTGAAAGTTGGACAGACCAAAAAGAGGGCTGAAAACCAAAGAACTGTGGTTTTTGATTTGTGATGCTAGAGAAGTCTCTTGAGAGTTCCCTGGAGAGCAAGGAGATCAAACTAGTCAATTCTAAAGGAAATCAACACTGAGTTTTGTTGGAAAGACTGATGCTGAAGCTTCAATACTTTGGCCACATGATGCAAAACTGACTCACTGAAAAAGACCCTGATGCTGGGAAAGATTGAGGGCAGGAGGAAAAGGGGGTGACAGAGGATGAGATGGTTGGATGGCATCACTGAACTCAATGGACATGAAAGTGTTAGTCACTCAGTCATGTCCAACTCTTTGTAACTCAAGGACTAGCCTTCAAGGCTCCTCTGTCTATGGGGATTCTCCAGGCAAAAATACTGGACTGGGGTCACGTTTCCTTTCTTTAGGGGATCTTCCTAACCCAGGTATCAAACCCGGGTCTCCCACATTGCAGGAAGTTTTTTTTTTTTTTTTTTAACCATCTGAGCCACCAGGGATGCCCAGTAATAGACATAAGTTTGAGAAAATTCCTGGAGATAGTGAAGGACACAGAAGGCTAGCCTGCTGCAGTCCATGGGGTTCCCAAAGACTCAGATATGACTTGGCAACTGAACATCAACAACCTCTTTTCAAAAACAAGAAATGTTGTTCTTCATTTGTTTGATTTCTTTTAACTCCAAGAAAAAATTTCACCTTGGCCAAAAGTGTTCGTTTGAAATGTTGAAGCCATTTGACTGACTATACTAGGCCTAATGAGAGATTAGAATAGAGCAGTACCAAGACTCTTTGGAGATACATTTCCATATAATCAATCAATTCTCACAACAATATTGTGATTTAGATAGATGAAATGTGTGTGTGTGGGACATTTATTCAACGTTTATTCATGCCACAGAAATTTATTCATCCCAACTATGTGCTAGGTGCTGGGATACAGTGATGAGTGCAGCTTTTTACTTGAGTGTTAGTGACAGGAATTAAATCCAAATTTATCTTTGTATTTCTGATTATAACATGCTGCTTCTTTAGGGTTATGTACAAAATCAATCACCTTGAGGACTGACCTGATTTAAAAGAATAATTCTACAGCTTCATAGAATCAATGGATATTTTTCTGTCCGGTATTTGTGGAAACAGTACAATTTACTTGTAATTATTAGGGGGAACTGATGGCTATATATTTTATAAATTTGCTACCTTTCTCTGGATATGATCAACATACTGGCATAACATTTCTTTAGCAGAAAACAGCCAGAATATGCAAAATGTCACCATGTCTGTGCGGGAGTTAAAAAATAGAGTCCAAAATGGCAATGTTTCAAAAATGTAACGTTTATAAGTTGATATAAATCTCAGACTTTAAACTAGGACTTCCATTTTCACCACCTGAGACCATTCAGTTTCCACTTTACACTTTATGAACAGTTTTACCTGATACCTTTCAAAAACCCAAGGATCTTCACTCTAGGGCAGAAGTTATCCAAAGAAAGTCTTCTTTAATGTCATGCTTATTTCTCCCTGAAGTTACTTACTGCTTTGAGAATAATAGTTTCCTTTGATTATGAAAACTGAATGGTTTCCACATTTATATTCTGCCTTGTATAAGCACGCGCCCACACTTGTAATGGCTAGTGATTTTGAGACAAGTTTAATTTTATTTTCAGGTTAAATGTTAATGTTTTAATGTTTATTGCTTTGTTTATGTAGTGTATCACAAAATTTACTCTTGACGGTGGAGGTTTGATCATAAAATGCATTTTGGTAATCAAATCTCACATTATAAAAGCCCAGACAGGTTTACTGTTTGAAGTCCTCGTGAACATCCTCCCACTTGTATAGTTTTAATAGCTCCACTTAACTGATTTTCAACTAACCCTCTCTACTCTCTTCCCTGTATGATTCACTCTTTACAGCTCTGTCACCGGTTTCCTTCATCTATCCATCTGTCTATCTATCTATCCATCCATTTTTCTTCATCAGTGCATATATGCATAGTAGTAGTAATAACTACAAATACCTAACATACAAACCCTTCACAATCTGGTCTCAACCTCTAATTTCTGACTGAGAGTCCTCAAGCATCATTTATTAACACTTCTATTGACTTTTTATTTTCACTGTTGTGATCTAGTTGTATGACACTCACACTTTGAGCCCCTAAGGAAAAGTAACCTCTTTGTGACTCACTGCTTGACCCTCCTTGGAGGGTTCTATTCTTGCATTCTTTTAAGTACATCAATCACCCACATCCACCATGCCTTCAATGAGCTCTAACATTTGTTTCAAAGCATCCCCATTAAACTCACATCTACCTCAGAGTAGAGATATTAATTAATGTAATTCTGCATTCCTGTGCCCATTGCCAAGCCATATCCAGATGGCAAATAGTTAATACTTTTTTTTAAGATACAGGATTCTGGAAGTATCTTTACAAATACAGTGACATCATGGAAAGAGAAACAGCTGAGCAAGTTTCTGTGAACATTAAGGAGATATGAGCACAGACATCTGAGTTTATGGTCAATATAAGATTTTGTTTTTCAGACAAAAGATGGTTATGAGACTGGACAGGAATAAAAATCCTTCTTGAATTCTGGATACAAATAAAGAATCATCCCATCAAAAGAAAACATGTCTGTTTCAAACTAGTTCAAACTGTAGAGCCTCTGTTGAAAATTCAGTGGTCCATGTGGATAAGGCAAGTGAAAGTGATTGAAATTCAATGCTTAAAACAGGGAGAAAAACTATGCTTGCTGTTTTTTAATTGAACAATGATTTTTGAATGTTTGCCCCTCTTATCAGGGTTCTACTTTTATAAGCGCTCTGCTTTCTAGGTGATTCTATATTGACTTTTCTAAGCCGAAGGCATAATCTTTTAGACTCCAGACATGTGCTGTAAGACTGCTTGACAGTTTATTGCACAATTTGTTTTGATTATCAGTATATTGGGAGACTCTTCTCATTCTCCTGTTTCTTATTAATTAATAACAAAAATGAAACAATTTATCAATGAAAACTTGCTAGAAGATTAACACAATGCACCTGACTGTCCAAACAGAAATGTTATGTATAATTATGTATGTCCTAATTTATGGTTTGATATTTTCCACTTTATTGAAAAGCATACTACCCTAAGCATAGTGAAAAATATAATGTGATTCTATCATAATCTAGCCAAGAAAAAAATAGATTTCTATAAATACTGGGCCAATTTTCTTCTAGGATACATTAGTCATATGTTGTAGAACCCTGTGTATAGCAGAGTATCATTAAAGATAACAAATATATATCCTTCTAACTACAGATGACCTGAGACCATGATGCAAAGTCATATGATACATATTTCATAGAATAAATAAACAATTAATACTTTGAAATAGTTGAACACATCATGCTACCTATGATTTCCTAAGTGAAATTATAATAGCACTTTCAGTAAAATTATTGCTTACAAAGGACATAACTGCCTGTTCAATGAATAGTCATTGATATCCTAGGAGGTATAAGATATGCTAAGCGACCCCACAGAAACTGCACAACGTATGTGTGTGTGTGTGTGTGTGTGTGTGTGTGTGTGTACTAGCCCTTTTCTTGTATTGCACGCTTTGATAGAAGGAGTGGCTTGTTTTTAAAAGTATGTAGTTAGTACAAGTTTGTTGGTTTTGCAAATGAATGTGTGAACAGTAAAACAAAAAACCATGGAATAAGAAACAGCCTTCTACCAAGGCATTTAACCTGGCATGTATGTGTGTGTGTGTGTCTGTGTGTGTGTGTTGAGGAGTGAGGAGGGATGGTGGTGCAGTAGCGAGTTGGAGGAGCCAGTTAGATTATCAAGCAGATGAGGCAGCATATAAAGGGCACAAAGTTAACTCAAATAAGGCAAAGTTAGGAGCAAATCAGAAAAAAAAATGCTTCAAAAATGAGATATTTTGAAAAATTAAATTTTAACAGATACTACAAACCAATTCAGTACTACAACATTTTCTATCAAAAAATAAGCATTGAAATTAAAGCAATATGAAGCATGGAATGAAATGAATACTCCCTATTTTGTATTTCCTTTGGTCTAGTGAGCATCTTTCTCACTGATCCTGCTTTCTAAATCTTCTAACAATCATGTAGCTAAAATAGTAGTTAAAAGAATAACAAGTTTGAAACACAATTTTACACATTACTGGGTATATACACTTTGAAAGCTTACTAGTATTTATAAACATGACTCTTCTTATCTATAAAGTGGAAGATTAACACTTAAACACACTTGACTGTTTAAAGGATCTTTGCAAAATACATGAATAATAATTGGCACAAATTAGAACCTCAAGAAAGTATAGCCACTTTTCATTTGCTTCTCCTTCTCTATCATCATTATCATCATTGTTGTCTTCCTATTCCTCTTCCCTTCCCCTGCTCCTATCATCATTGTTTAACAAAATTTCTGCTCTAAGTTATTGAGCTGCACTCTGCAAGAACTAGAGCTATTTAAAATATATATCTTTTGGTGGTTAAAACTGGCAGATGTACTATGAGCAAAAAATAAATACTCATTAACTGCACAGATACTCTGTAGAGACATAAAACTGTACTAAGGGGAAAGAGTATTTGCATGCAGAAAATGTAACTGAAACTTTATTAGAAAATTAAACATTTTTAATCTTTGATTAAGAGGTATTACATAAATTAAAAGTGGTTTCATTAGTCATTATTGTTAATTGGCCTTATTAATGAGAAACCTATAAACCTAGAGGGAAATCAAATCTCAAATTTCCATGCCTAAATGATATTTTCTGAGTTAGACTTCATATAGTTGCACCTTGAACTTAATCATTTCTGATTAAGATCCATGCTTTAGAAAACTAAAAGGAAAGCCATGCATATTTTCTTCCTAGATAAATTAAAATAATATTCCTATTAAAACCCTCTTAATTTACTGAAAATTTAACCCCCAAACAATAAAACATTGGGCATAGAATCTATTTCTTTATGGCAACTTTTAAGCTATATTTTAGTGAATTTTATATTTTCATAATTTATACACATACCACCATATACTAGGAACATTTTATGAGCCAATATTTTACGGTTTTAGCATTATTCCCAGTTATAGTTGCTGTCACACTTGTGTCATTTCCACAAATATTTCCCCCTAAATGACCTAACATTATTTGTGCATTTAATGTTGGTTTATAGGCTTGTAGAAATAAAAAAAAATCACATATCTCACTGTTTTTCATATTTATTTGCATTCTGTCTTGGATGATTTCCCTGGAAGCTAGGGGAAGGTGAGGGGAGAGAAAGAAGAGGATGGTATTCCAGACCACAGAGGGAGGAATACAGAAGCCACATGAAACTTCAGGAGGTGATGGGGAGTGGTCCAGAGCGGAGGCAGCACTAAGGGTTAATGGTGTCAAGAGGAGGCAGAGGGGAGACTGAGGCTCTGAGCCAGGGTTTGGGGGGATGTGTGTATGTGTGTACTGTCGTGTCCAACTCTTTGTGACCTCATGGACTATAGCACGGCAGACTCCTTTGTACATGGGATTTCCCAGACAAGAATACTGGAGTGGGTTGCCATTTCCTACTCCTGGGGACTTTCCCAACCCAGGGATTGAACCGGAGTATCCAGCACCTTCTGTTTTGGCAGGCAGATTCTTTACCACTGTGACACCTGGGAAGCCCCATTTTGGAGGATGGTTCTAGGTAATTTTTAAACAATTCTGTCCCACACTTAGGAACATAGATAAAAAATTAAGCAAATATCCCACCACAGCTTCCATCATAAAGTTACAATATTACTAACTCTAAATTGGGCAGTCAAAGCAGGGACTGAAGAACTGTTTTGGGGAAAATGCAGGGAATAGAGCAAAAATGAGTTATTCTCCCAAACAAGAAATTCTATTTTCAAATGTTCATCATAATAATCATTATTTTTATACAGCTTCAAAGAATACTTAGAGGAAAAAAAAAAAGAAAGAAACTCCCATAACAATTCAGACTGAAGAGTGTCGTTTTCTGATAAGAAGTTAGGCAGTCTAAATCTCCATGGGATTTCCTGACGGCCCTGAGTTCTCTGCAACATGTTCTTAAACATCTCATTAAACTAAGAACATGTTCCTCTACCATGGAGTGAGATGATTTTGGAGTTTGGGTTACATCAGAAATCTTATGTCAGAAGATAAAAAGATGAATAAAACACGAACTTTGTCAATACGTGTGTGATCTTCTTTAGCAATACTGACACTCAATGTTCACTCAAATTCAATTTTGTAATCTATCACAGAGAGTTTATATTCCCAAGGGGGGTAGTAGTGTGTGGTCGTCTAGAAATTTGGTCCATTGAACCATATAATGCATCCATACTGCTTTTGTCTGTCTTCTTTTTCAAGTCCAGATGTTTCTTCTGCAAATCTTACACATCTGAAGTCAGCAAACTTAACCTGCATTTAAAAATATTCACCACCAGATAAGTGAGTTAAAAAAAGCGATTTCAAGACATCTCTACTTTTATCTCCCTTGCAAAGCTTGAACTAAGAGCAGCATGGAAAAGCTCTGAAGCTGTTAGTCCCTGAAGAAAAGTAAACTAGATCTCTTTTCCTGTTGTGATCAGCATGCTCTCTACAATAAAAAAGACATTACCATATTTGATTTTTTTTTTTCTGTGACTAACAGTTCTGGTAACCTACAGCATTTCTTCTGTTCTGAGACCTGCTGAAGCCATGAGAAAGAGCTGAATTTTTTGACCTGGTGATAGCCAAGATTGGACCTAAAATTGTCCTTTTCTTGTGGCTGGTTTGACACCATTGGGAAAAAACAAACAACAAAAAAAGCTGTCTAGGTAATTACTCTGTCACAAAAGGATGTCTCTTGAATGTTGGATATTTGGCCACTTACAAAATAGGTAAAGGAACTTACCTGAAATCTAATTCATGACCAGAGGTAGGAATTGACAATTTATTCTAAAATTTTCATCACATTATTTCAAACAAAGCTTCCCATTTGTTTGTTAAGTACTAATATGAAGGAGTTTTGTTTCTAGAATTAGACAGTATTTAAATATTGCTGTTGTTGTTTAGTCACTGAGTTGGGTTTGACTCTTTGCAACCCCATGGACTATAGCCTGCCAGGAATCTCTGTCCGTGGGATTTCCCAGGCAAGAATATTGGAGTGGGCTGCCATTCCTTTTCCAGGGGATCTTCCTGACCCAGAGATGAACCCTGCAGAGATGTCTCTCCTACATTGGCAGGTGGATTCTTTACTGCTTAACCTCAAGGGATAGTATCATCAACTCAATAGACATGAATTTGAGCAAACTTTGGGAGATAATAGAGGACAGAGGAATCTGGCAGGCTACAGTCCATGGGGTCACAAAGAGTTTGACATGACTTAGCCACTGAACAACAAATACTGCTACCATAAAGGCAGTACTTGTACTTTAGAGACTAGCCACAAATATTATAATAGGCTATCTACAAATTGAAGTACATGTAGGTGTCAACAAAAAAATCTATAGATGACAGTGTCTACTATAAGCTATGGAAAGCAGATGCCCAATCTGAAAAAAAAAATAATGCTTAAATATTTCTCTTTTAACACAATCAGAGACTCAGCCTTACATTTGGAAATTCAGAAAAAAAAAATGTTAATTCTGATTGTTAATGTTGTGGTCTGAAAAAATAGCCACATCTAATATTATTATCTAACACTAGTATTACTATCTAATACTATCTAATATTTCATGAAAGGTGAAAGGGTTAGTGGCACAGTCATGTCCAATTCTTTGCAATTCCATGGACTGTAGCCTGCCAGGTTCCTCTGTCTGTGGAATTTTCCAGGCAAGAATATTGGAGTGGGTTGTCATTCCCTCCTTCAGGGGATCTTCTTGATCCAGCGATTGAACCTGGGTCTCTTGCATTGTAGGCAGATTCTTCACCATCTGAGCCATATAGATTTGTCTAAAATAATATTGCTGGGGGAAAAAAATGGAGATTTTACTCTAGTTACTGCACTTGTCAAATTCTATTTGAATGAAAGTACTTAGTACATATTATTTGAGGATTATGATAGCATTAGCACAGAACAATACATTTTCACTTTATTGTGAAAGCATTCACATCAAGAAATGGGAATTGAAGATTCTGGTAAAATAGACTATAAAAAAAAGTGACAAAGCAAGTAATTCGCTTCAAGTTTCAGGTTTCAGATAATAAAATATATGCCATGTATGTTCTCTGACCCCTCATTCATTTATATAACCAGATTTTAAATTAACCTCAATAATTTTATAAGACATCTGAACAGTTTTTACATTTTTGGGTGCCTGCCAAGACAAGATGTACTGGAACCAAATTCTGTAATGTCAAAGGGCCTAGGAAGCGTTTAAAAGGTTTAGATTATCATCAGATCAAAATTGGATCCTCAAATAGAGCTTGGTTACTTTCAAGCTGTTTTCAAAATGATATTTAGCAAGAGATGATTAAGAAATAATCTTTCTTTAACCTTAATTTCAATTCTCTGATCCATCAACAAACAGTTCCTGAACGTACAATATTCTAGTTACACAGGAAGGAACAAAAATCTAAGCCAAAGAGGAAAAAAAAAAACACAAAGAAATCCTCATCATCAAGTAATTTAGAGTCTTCCAGGGAACCATAGGCTACTTCCATGGTTTACTTCCCTTGAGCATATGTTCCATGAATTTAAAAGAATCAAAGAAAAAAACTGTTCATGTGTATATGTATATGTGTACACACACAATAATTGAATATTATATATTAAAATATTTAATTATATATTTCATTTAAAGAGTCAAAATCATTTGAACATGTATAAACTCATATCTTTCCTGAGAATAAATAAGGGTATAAAGTAATATACTATAGTTTAGTGGCTTCCTAGGTGGCTCAGTGGTAAAGAATATGTCTGTAATACAGGAGACCCGGGTTTGATATCTGGGATCAGAGGTCCCCTTGAGAAGGAAATGGCATTCACTCCAGTATTCTTGCCTGGGACAGAGAAACCTGGCAGGCTACAGTCCATGCGGTCACAAAAGAGTGAGACACCACTTAGCAACTAAACAACAACAGCAATATTTTAGTGAAAAAAATTTTATTTGCCAGAAATGTAAATACTTATATCATTATGTATTATATCTGTTAGTAGCACAACAATTCAATTAGTAGGACTACATAGGAGACCTTGAACAAGACAAAGAGTTTAGTATTATTCATATATTTGTATCAAATGACTTGAAACTAAAAGAAAACATATAAGAAATAACTAAATGAAATAACATAAAATTGTTGAAATAATGTTCAGAACATCCTATTTTGGGTAATAACTAACTATGTAGCTAACACAATGCTACACACTTTTTTCCAGCACATTGTAAATTAACCTTGACAATCATTCTAAAAGTCCAGCATTTCTTTTCAAACTTTTAGACACGAGTCTATAATGTTCACAGATGTAAAGTGAGTAATCAAGATCATAAGACATTTTACTTTTTCCAATCTATTCTGTTGTCTAGTGAGAAGCAGTATAGAATAGAATATAGGATAGGATAGGAGCATAGGATAGAGATTAAGAACATAGTCTTAATCTTCAGTTCAAATTGTGTGATGTCAAACAATCTATTTAGCTCTATTCTCTAACCTTTAAATGGGGGCAAAACAGTACCCATATCAAATGACTAGATGTTGTGAGATCTGAATGGCAATACATGTAAATCATGTAGAATATCACAGAGCACAGAGAAAAGTTACAATAAATGTTATCGAATATTACTAGGGATTCACTCTTTGACCCTTAGGGAGTCACTTGTCAGATTACATTTTTCCAAAATGGCCACAACAATAAAGACCTTACTCATCTCACAATGTGACCGTGTACTACTATATCAAGTGGTTGAGTCTACGCCTTCTTTTCTTGAAGCTGGATGAAGCCTTGTGACAGCCAGAACCAATAGACTGTGATGGAAATAAAGTTATATGACTTTCCAAAGTGAGATTATAAAAAGGTGTTCGAGTGTCTGCCTCTCACTGTGTCATCTGATTCTGTCTCTGTCTTTCTCTCTGTGTCTCTATCCTTGCTGTTGGATTTAGTCACCAGGCTATAAGAACGTATCAGTCATATATATGTAGACATTTCAACCAAAATCTCCAATTAAATTCTAGGAAAGAACCATCATCAACTGCTTGACATGTGAGTGAGAAACACTTTGAAATAACACCAGCTTTGGCTACTATCTAACTCAATTTTCATGAGATAACCTGAGCATGAAACATCAACCCATGTCCAGTCACCCCCAAGATCATGAGAGATACAAATGAGCAATTGTTGTTATTTTAAGCCACTGCTTGGCAGGTACTTTGTTATACAGAAATAAATAACCAGCACAGTCACCAAGTTTTCTTCTGAGAAAATAAATTACTGAAAATAGGATAACTGAATGTTTCTGAATTTGATTTTTTAAAAACTCTAGTTACAGAGCTGAAGCATCTTTTTCTTCTAAATTTATAGATCATATGTAGGCAGAGTCAAAATTAGATTTAATGAAATTTTTCATTTTCATTACCCAGAAAGAAAGGGATGATCCATCAGTACTCTGAGCAAGGTTTGGCATGAGATGGTGGACAAAAAAGGCAAACACATATATTAAGGGACTTCCTCCTAAGGTCAAGAGAAAAGTATTTCTAACAGCAACTATCACAGTGTCAGGACTTTGGCGTCCTTCTTCTCATAGGACCAGATGTAAAGAGTTCTGATTTGTTGTAAAGAAGAAAAGGCAGATAATAGCCAACTTGCCCAGACACACTGAGGATAACCATTCACTGAGGTGCTCTGCTGTTCAGAGAAATATAACCAACTAACTTTTGCAACACATAAAACTAAAAACCAATCCTCTTAATTAAACATAACACTGGTATCTTTGTTCAAAGTGTTGCGGTATAATTAAGGTACATCACCCAGCTTTTTATATCATGTCTAGAGCCCTTGTTTCAAAAACAGTCTGTTGGACAAAGAAATTTCTTTGAGACTTTTCAATTTCTCAAAAAGTGTCAACTCACAGTCATATAGCCCACTCCTAAATCATTCTAAATAGTCAATTATTTATATTACATGATTTTTAAGTTGATGCGTTATAAGCTGGTAAATTATTTGTGGGATTATATAAATGTAAAAATAAGCAACCAAATATAAAATAAATTACTTAAAATCCAAAAGTAATAACTGTAAGACTTTGATTTACCAAAATGTGCTTAATAGTATTTTGAATCTTTCCCTGGTGATAAACATTATGAATTATATAATGAGATATATTTGTTTAATATTTAGACCAACTTATGATTCAGGGATGAATGTTCCAGTTTGTCAAATAGCCAAGACACTATTTTTTTTTTTAACTGTTGCCAGGCTGATAGTCTTCTCTGTGCATATATTTGAAAATCTTCCCTAAATGGAAAAATAAATAAAGCATAAAAACAATTTAGCCCCAAACTGTTTTCTGTTTCAAGAAAGTTTGCGCTTGGTAACAATCAGGATGACTGGGGACTTTTAATTATATTTGTGATCCTTGTATTGCAAATAGACTAGGAGTTTTCCAGAAGAATGGGGATGCTTTGACTGCCAGATGTAAGAAGGAGATTGAGGTTAGAGACATCCATCTCAACTCAAACCCTGACACCATTTTTTCTCCTGCTGCTCTGAGGTCACAAGGACCCACACACACTGAATTTCTGTATAACTACACTTTATATGTGTTTACTCAGGCATGGCTGTCTCCCAGGAGAACTCCTTATAAGCATCAACAAATGTAGTCTCTGGTGATCAAAAGAGCAAAGTCTTTGTCCTTATCTGTGATTTTTTTTAACATACATTACAGTATTTTTACCTTCCCTTTATATGCTCTATAAAATTCCTTATTTATTAAAATCTTTGTAGTTATAGCATGTCTTGGGAAACATGGCCTTGTAGATAGATATGATATAAAGAAAAGCAAAAGGAAAATAATGATACCACCACCAACAATTAGTAAGAATCTTAAATTTGCCAGGCACAGCACAAAATACTTTTCCATCTGGCCCTGCTAACTTTAAAATGTTGCTAAAATAAAGTCTTCTTTTTATGTTACTTTGTCAAATTTCTCTTATTATTTCCTTTGAGCTATCTTTGTTACAAACTTTGTGCCTATGCTATGAGAAATTCAACTAATCATTTAGATAACTGACCAAGTCTCCTTTCACGAAAAATCATTAGTGACCCCGTTGTCCCTACCCCAGAGGACGGGTCCTTAACATGTTCTACTATTTCTCCAGGATATTATTCATCATCCTTCTTGAAAATGCCAAGTTTCTTCTTGGCACAGAGCTTTGTACATGATGCTTCCTTCTCCAGTCATTTCCATCCTTAATCCTCTGTGTCTGTAATTATTCCCCTTCACTTACTTAACCACAAATCCTTCCTCACACCTCAGGTTAATCACCTCCTCAACCATTTCTTCCTTATTATGGTCACATTATGATGAATACATATAATATACACCATTATATACTCTCATGTCAATAAACTCCATACATTAGAGCATCCATATTAAAGTGAATTTGGTTAACATCTGTCTCCCCAAGACTAAAAGCTCCATAAGGGTGAGAAAAACTACATTTTCTCCAGTTAGAGTAGCTGGCACAATGTTCACTAAATGTTATTTAAAATACAAAGATAGATTAATGACTGAAAGAATTAACATAAATTGGTTTTAGATAGGTTTTTGCTTCTCAATTAACTGCCTGAAATACAAAGAGAAAAGGTAGCTTATTTTTTACACCTTGCCCATAGCATGCAAGCACCAAGCACCATGTTACTTCTGTTCCACCCAAATCTTTATGTAATTATTAAGCCACCAATTAGGGAGAAGGTGCTGACGCAGAAGGGTACCAGGAGAGCTACAGCAAACCAGGAGCATCCTTCAGAACAAAGCTGCTAAGGCAAAGAGATAGGATCATCATCAGAAAGATTAATTCATACCCAGGAAGACACCAGCATGTATCACATCCAACTGGTTAGGCAAGCACAGGAATATAAGGATGAAAAATGATAGGAATTTCCCAGAGAATTATAGTGGGTACAAGCTGGGCTGATTGCCTAGTTCAAAATGGTTTCTATGATGCCATAATACATCCCCTCCTTTTCATACTCCTCTCTGCTACAACAGCTGAAGGAAACACGGGAGAACTTATCTGGACCCAACACTGGTGTTCAAGCTCCTAATCACCTCTCCTGGTTAATGGATGAGTAGGTGACTCAGACCAGGCCAATCTGAATTCTCCCTTGGGAATTTTAAAACTCAGGCTGAGATTAAGCAGCAAACCAATTAAAGATCAATTCAGATGTTAAGATGCTAACAGTCAAATGCATTAATGGTACTGAAAAAAGAGAACTCTTTGCTACTTCTGTAGTTAAAAAAAAGAACGAACGAACGAAACAGGCATGGATAGAGAGGGAAACTCTGTGTGTGTGTGTGTGTGTGTGTGTGTGACACAGCAAACGAAGGGAAGGAAGGTGGGAGAAAAGAAGGGAACGTGGCCAGAGGGAGAAGACGATGGAAAAGAAAGAGAGATGACAGGTTGCAAGTCCCATTAATACTAGTGTTTCTTTAGCCAGTTTCACTCCTGACCCTTCCAAGGATTTGATATGTGAACCCAGTGTACTTCCTTTCTTGCTTAGCCTTGCTGTAGTTGGGTTGAGAGAGAACAGAAAGGCTACGGCAGGACACAAATACCAGCTGAGAGGTGTGACGCAGAAGTCAGGTTTGATCAATTTCTTTTTCAGCAGTACTCCTATTTGGGTCCATGTGCATAGTTATGAGGACTGAGGGGTTTCTGGAGGGTGAGAAATCTCAAAATACTGTAATGTGGCTTCACCATTAGAAACCTGAAGCCCGAATATGACAATGTCAAAGAACAGAGGAACATAAGGTTACAAGAAGCTGTCTTGCTGTAATAACTCGTAGACCACTGACCACAATTAATGTCCTTAGATCCTCATGAAAGTAGGCAATTTATGTAAGCAATCTAGGTATTTTTATGTAGACACTTTCATTTAGTAATGCTTACAAAATAAGCAATAAAGTAAGCAATAATTTTTATATATAATACTGGCAAGCTAATAAACATTCATCTGGATACTCACTTCAGAATGTTTACCTGCACCTACATCTTTTTTTAATACCAAATCTGTATAGTGTATGCAAATTAGCAACTGAGTGTGGTTTAAGATTTGCAAAGTGTTGACTTTTTTCTTTCTCTCTCTTTTTCAAACTCTTAAGAAAAAGTTTATATTTATGAATTCAAAGAACAGGGAAAACAACTGAATATACTCATTTTTATTTCATGTTAATGTATTCATTCATTGAAACCATTTACTATACAATGAAGAATGGAGTACTCGCATAAAAAGATGAAACATTTCACTTTAAAATAGTATTGTTGAGCTTGTTTGTTTACTGTTGAAAGCGTCTGCTTCTCACCTGTAGGAGAACATAGTAGGAATGGCATTCTCCTTACCGATATATAGGAACCATTTGATTGCTGACTTCAAAATAGCCTTAATATGGAACTCAGGGGTAATGCCTGGTTTGTCCAAAGGCCTCAGAGTCCTCTATTCCTACCTTGACTCTCTAGATTTTGCCAGTTCTCCCAGTGGGATCTTTGCCTGTGTTCTATCTCTAGAATCAGCCCCATTCAGTTCCCGAGCAGATCTAAGTGCAGCCATGTCAGAAGTTTACAATGTATGTGGCAATGGTTCTTATTTCAGTTAATCCATGGCCTTTCTCTACAATACTCCTTTCAACTATAATAATATTGGCTTAATTAATAAAAATGCATGTGTCTAGCTTAATTTCCCCATCAAATACTCCTGTTCACTCAGTTATTAAACTGCCTAGAAACTCAGCTTTTACCCTGGGTCCTGATCATCTATTTGGTTCCTGTTAGCTCCGTTACCAGACTCTCAGGTCTAATATATTTCAACGCTACCTGCTATGATATGACAAATATTGGGACATATTTATACTAAAATCATGCTTACCTCAAATTCAAAATTAACCAGATACTCTGTTTTTATTTATTTTTTATTATTCTGGCAATGGCCAGCTGAGTGCAGAATGTGAACCCATTCTGGACTGAACTGGACTGGACCGAACTGAATGTGAACCAGTACCAAATACACAGAATCTCTTGAGCAGGGTCAAAACCTTATCTAGTCCAAGAAAATACTTAGATATAAAGTCAGATCTCTCAGTCTTGTCAGCCCTCCTAACTGAGTCCCTCTTTCTCTAGTTGGTACCCCTGATGTTTTATGGGAGACTTTTCTCTACTCAAGTTCTCAACTTCTTTTTTAAATCTGCGAATTTAACTAGGTAGTTTCAAAGGTTTCTTCCAAGTCTAGGTTTATATTCTCAAGCTGAGTTACTTCTCCCTCAAATCCTAGCACTCCTAAGTACAAATCCAGGTTTTATCATACGAGCCTAACTCCTTGTGTCTCTTACTCCCATGTCATCAGGGGTTGAGCTCTTGAAGAATGCCAAAGTCTGGAGTTAAGTGTTAGTATGCCTGTGAATGTCACCACAAGGTGACAGTTACCTTGGAAATATGAAAATACTCTATTTTCTTTCAGATTTTCATAACAGAAAGAGGACAGTAAAGTTCTTTTTAAAACAATTAACAAAAAGGAACGTATAAGGCATTTGGAAATTTCAGCCAAGGGTAGCATTATCCTGCACATGATTACAAGTCTATACTAATAGTCTTGCTTGTCCCTTGCCAGTAGTTTAAAAGAAACTAAAATTTTAAGTGTGATTTTCTTGCTGCTATTTTTAACTCTTAGCTATAATTATAATTCAAGAGAATTATATTACTTAAGGCATGCATGTGGTCAGTTTTCTGAAAAAGCCATAATCTCATTAAAATGAAACTAATTTTAAAGACCTGTTCAAGTAGATGAAAACAACTGGGGTGGGGTGGGGGAACATCCAAGAGGATCCTAGAAATCAGATATGTGCTTGCAAATAAATTAGTCTTATACCTGACATGATGCTTGCTTTTTCAAATGAGGAAAGAACAAAAAGGCCAAATGTCATTTGAAATAATATACGTCAGTTATCTCAATGACCGATATTACTAATTTTATGAACACTTGAAACTAAATTTCCTGGTGGAATATTGAAATTAGATCATTGCAGTCAGACACAGACTTAAATAAAGGAAAATAATATTATGCATAACTTCACAAAGCTAACATAAATGCTCAGTAAGAAAACTGGGGAAAATTGAAAAAAATATTTGCTGTCATTCAAAATATTGTTGTCATTTATCTGATCCAAACTAAGCTATCATAAAGATATTATTCATATAATTATTTATTATTCAACTGAAATGATGGAAGGTATGATATCTAGAGTTTAAAACATCAAATTAGAGAATCTAAAATAACTATACTAATTATATGGTTTAACACAGAAAGAAAGAAACAATATTCACTCCTCAAACTCAATTATCCATTATATATGCACACTAACATTACTAAAGCAAGAGTGAATGTACAGAAGCCACAAAAAAGAATAATTTCCATTGCAGGTACCAGAGTTGATGGGGAACCATGAGGCATACTGGCCTGCTGGGAATGAAGAAACTACCTGTACCTTCTAGAATTTAGTAGTATCAGCCAGTGCCTTGGAATATGTGGAGGCTAAATATGTAACTCTATGGAATATATATGCTCAATAAATAACATCTCCCCTACAGAAAATGTGCTCTGATCAAACAGACAAGGTGTTCAAAGACAAAAACTGCTTCTTGATACAAAAAGGTCACCTGTTACATACATATTAAGGCATTTAATCAACAAATTGGGCCCTAAAGGTTAAAACTGATTTTACTTAAAAACCAGTGATTCAAAAAGGTAAAAGTAAAGGGAAACCAATTTTGGAGTTTGAAAGGCATGATGAAAAATGTAAAGAACAAACAATATATTTAACACAAGAAAACTCACAATGAAATATAAAATTCTAGCATTAAAGTAACTAGCATCATTCGAGTACTTATACTGATTTGGTACTACTGAACTACTTTACAGAGTTCATCTTACTCGTCAAACATACTTATGAGTTAGGGTCTATCATCTTTATATACAGAGAGGAAATACACTTGCAGGATTTAGTCACTTGTTCAAACTGACCTACAAAGTAGTGAAGGCAAGATTGAAAGTAAGATCTGAATGAAATGCAATTCCATGTTGTTAGGTGCTATAATATACCATCCCTGGGGCTACTTAATTGTTTACTGATGACAAGCTGAAAGGCTTCCCTGGTGGCTCAGATGGTAAAGAATCTACCTGCAATGCAGGAGACCTGGGTTCAATCTCTGAGCTGGGAAGATCCTCTGAAGAAGGGAATGGCTACCCACTGCAGTATTCTTGCCTGGAGAATTCCATGCACATAGGAGCCTGGCAGGCTACATACAGTTCATGGGGTCACAAAGAGCAAAGACACAAGTGAGAGACTGAGGAGACAAACACAATGAAAACTTGAAGGGCACTGAAAATAAATATAAGAAATGGATGTATTGTAACCAGAAATCAGGAGAGTCTGGGGCAAGTACAGGCTTAGACTCTAACTAGCTCTATGAGCATAAGCAAGTAACTTCACTTCTCTGGGCCTCAATTCCCTCAACTGTAAAATTAAGAAATCAATTTTAGTAGATTTGGGAGTGATAGCTCCTAGTTTGTTCACATTTTCCTGGATCCATAACTTTTCCTAGTCCTTTGCACACGAACACCCTCTTCCAAAACAAGAGAAGATTCTACACATGGACATCACCAGAAGGTCAACACCAAAATCAGACTGATTATATTCTATGCAGCCAAAGATGGAGAAACTCTATTAACTCAGCAAAAACAAGATCAAGATCGGGAGCTGACTGTGGCTCAGATCATGAACTCCTTATTGCCAAATTTAGACTTAATTGAAGTAAGTAGGGAAAACCACTAAAGCATTCAGGGATGACCTAAATCAAATCCCTTCTGATTATACAGTAGAAGTGAGAAATAAATTTAAGGTATTAGATCTGATAGAGTGCCTGATGAACTATGGATGGAGGTTTATGACACTGTACAGGAGGCAGGGATCAAGACCATCCCCAAGAAAAAGAAATGCAAAAAAGCAAAATGACTGTCTGAGGGGGGCCTTACAAATAGCTGTGAAAAGAAGAGAAGTGAACAGAAAAGGAGAAAAGGAAAGATATAACCATTTGAATGCAGAGTTCCAAAGAATAGCAAGAAGAGATAAGAAAGCCTTCCTCAGCGATCAATGCAAAGAAATAGAGGAAAATAATAGAATGGGAAAGAAGAGATCTCTTCAAGAAAATGAGAGATACCAAGGAAACATTTCCGCAAAGATGGGCACAATAAAGGACAAAAATGGTATGGACCTAACAGAAGCAGAAGATATTAAGAGGTGGCAAGAATACACAGAAAAACTATACAAAAAAGATCTTCATGACCCAGATAATCACGACGGTGTGATCACTCACCAGACATTCTGGAATGTGAAGTCAATTCAGCCTTAGGAAGCATTACTATGAACAAAGCTAGTGGAGGTGATGAAATTCCAGTTGAGCTATTTCAAATCCTAAAAGATGATACTGTGAAAGTACTGCACTCAATATGCCAGCAAATTTAGAAAACTCAGCAGTGACCACAAGACTGGAAAAGGTCAGTTTCCATTCCAATCCCAAAGAACGATAAAGCCACAGAATGCTCAAACTACCACACAAGTGCACTCATCTCACACGCTAGTAAAGTAACGCTTAAAAATTCTCCAAGCCAGGCTTCAACAGTACATGAACCGTGAACTACCAGATGTTCAAGGTGGTTTTAGAAAAGGCAGATCTAATTGCCAACATCCACTGGATCACTGAAAAAGCAACAGAGTTAAAAAAAAAAAAATCTATTTCTGCTTTATTGACTATGCCAAAGCCTTTGATTGTGTGGATCCCAATGAACTGTGGAAAATTCTGAAAGAGATGGAATACCAGACCACCTGACCTGACTCTCGAGAAATCTGTATGCAGGTCAGGAGGCTACAGGACATGGACCAACAGACTGGTTCCAAGTAGGAAAAGGAGTACGTCAAGGCTGTATATTGTCACCCTGCTTGTTTAACTTATATGCAGAGGACATCGTGAGAAACGCTGGGCTGGATGAAGCACAAGCTGGAATCAAGATTGCTGGGAGAAATATCAATAACCTCAGATATGCAGATCTTCACTGGTGGCTCAGATGATAAAGCCATCTGCCTATGATGCAGGAGACCCAGGTTTAATCCCTGGGTTGGGAAGATACCCTGGAGAAGGAAATGGCAACCTACTTCAGTATTCTTGCCTGGAAAATCCCATAGATGGAGAAGCCTTGGTAGGCTACAATCCATGGGGTCACAAAGAGTCGGACACGATTGAGTGACTTCACTTACTTTACTTTCAGATATGCAGATGACACGATCCTTATGGCAGAAAGTGAAGAAGAACTCAAGTGCCTCTTGATGAAAGTGAAAGAGGAGAATGACAAAGTTGGCTGAAAGCTCAACATTCAGAAACCTAAGATCATGGCATCCGGTCCCATCACTTTATGGCAAATAGATGGAGAAACAGTGGAAACAGTGGCAGACTTTATTTTTGGGGGCTCCAAAATCACTGCAGATTGTGACTGCAGCCGTGAAATTAAAAGACGCTTACTCATTGGAAGGAAAGTTATGACCACCTAGACAGCATATCACAAAGCAGAGACATTACTTTGCCAACAAAGGTCCGTCTAGTCAAGGCTATGATTTCTCCAGTAGTCATATATGGATGTGAGAGTTGGACTATAAGGAAAGCTGATCACTGAAGAATTGATGCTTTTGAACTGTGGTGTTGGAGAAGACTCTTGAGAGTCCCTTGGACTGCAAGGAGATCCACCCAGTCCATCCTAAAGGAGATCAGTCCTGAAGAGTCATTGCAAGGACTGATGTTGAAGCTGAAACTCCAATACTTTTGGCCACCTGATGCGAAGAGCTGACTCAATTGAAAAGACTCTGATGCTGGGAAAGATTGAAGGCAGGAGAAGGAGACGACACAGGATGAGATGGTTGGATGGCATCACCGATTCAATGGACATGAGTTTGAGTAAACTCCGGGAGTTGGTGATGGACAGGGAGGTCTTGGGTGCTGCAGTTCATGGGGTCGCAAAGAGTCGGACACGACTGAGCAGCTGAACTGAACTGAACTGAACTTGCACACTGATGCTTGCCACTGCAACTTGCCTTGGTAGAAGGGACAGTGGGAAATGTGATAGAAGCTTGAAACCTCCTTGCTCAGTGGACATGACCCTCCATTGCTGTTTCTGGGTGTCCTGTACCAGCAACTAATAGTAATCCAGGGGAGCTTACCCGCACTACCTCAACTAACGGCACCAACCACGAGACATGTAAAGGAGACCAGTGGACTGACGGCTCATGAGTGAGTCCAGGAAAACCCACGAGGAGAACCACTCAGCTAGCTCAGCCCAAATTGCTCATTAATCAAATTGTAAGCTAGGAAAAGATTGTTGCTTTCAGTCAAGAGTAAGCAAACTTCCTCTGTAAGCCAGATAGCAAGTGTTTTAGACTGCGTGCTTCATAAGATTTGTATCACAGCTCCCTGACTGTTGTTATAGCACAAAGGCAGTCACAGACAATGAGCATAAAAATGGGCATGACCTTGTTCCAATAAACCTTTATTTACAAGAAAAGTCACCCTCCCCCCTCAAAAAGACAGTACCTGGATTTGACCCTTGGATAGCAGTTTGCTGACCTTTGTTATACATCAATAAATGTTGCCATGGTTTGTTAAACAGTAAAAACTGATACCTTGACCAAAATGAGTTCATTAATACTGAGAAAACAAATTCTCTAGTTAGATTTTGAATTGCAGGTGAAATGAGAATTATATTATTCCAATTAAAATCTGCCCCAAACATTAAATTTTCATCAGTGAATAGAAAAGAAAATGCTTGATTTTCTCCAAATCAAATTTATTTTTTGATGAAAGCAATTGCTTTAAAACATTGGATACATTACTAAAAGTTTATTAACCAGAACAATGTAAATATAATGGAAATTTCACCCAATACTTCTTCCTTGGCCCCATGAGAACAACACTTTCATACACACATACATATACATACACACAATAAGAATAAAGCTTTACAAATCACTAGTCAAATGTGCTTTAAAAAGCATGGTTGCTAAGCAAAATTATAAACCCACTGATCTAAGCAATGCTAAGGAGAATTAAAATAAAGAAATCAAAAGTTACAAATATCTTGCTATGAATAGTATATGTATTATTCAATAGTTAGTGCCAAATGTGATCTTCCCTGTGATGTGCCACTTGTAATTGCAACTCTAAAATATAATAGTGAAGAGGATGGATGATGCTGAGGAAGGTGGAAAACTGAAAGATCTGTGTGTCCTTGGATGCTGAATGCATAATTTTGACCCAAATATATCATTTTTAATTTATGCAGAATATATCTCAAAAGAAGTTCAGTCAATGTTACTAAATAAGGGAAGCATTTTAGTATACAAGTGAACTGACAACATGAAGAGTGTATATGGATGAATAGATGGAGTGTAGGGTGAGGGCAGGATAAGGTATAAGAGTCAAAAGAGAAATAATAATTAGCAAAGGAACAGTTTGAGCTGGGCTTGAGAGGAAAGTATAGCTTAAAGTAGATTGAGAATAGCTCTCAGTCAAAGACTAATTTTAGGAAAAAAAAAAAACAAAACTCTAACCTAGAAAAGTTACTGCTATAACCTTTCTGGGTTAAAAAGTTCAAAGTATTAAGACCATTAAGAACATTCTAGAAGCTGTCAAACTATGTCAGGAGAATTTGTGAAGAAACTAGGGAATGCCCTTATGAGTAGTCATGGATCAGGCAGATGGATTCAGATCAACATTTTTGGAAGTAGGTTAACTATAAATAGAAAAGAGTTGTACAAATGATAGGACTTCAGTGTCTCAAAAACACTGATATCTTAACATTAGGTGTTAAGATCAAAATCATGTAGAAGTAACTACAACTTAAGCAATGAAAAATTTGTAAATTAATGTTTTATTAGAAGTATGATTTATGAATAAATAGATTGATTCACAATGCATTTTTTATTAATGTTTAAGTTGTTTAGTCACAAACAGCAAATGAATAGAATTTAATAGTAAAATATAGAAAATGAAGAAAATTCTTACTCAGGGTATGACTTAGCCAAGAATTACCTTAAATTTTAAGAATTACTAGGAGTCATTTCTGTGAATTGGTGTATAAATTGGAATATAAGTACAATGTTCCTTAAAACATTTTAGTGTTAGGTATCAAGCTTCTAAAGTGTTTTATATATTTAATTTAATTCTACTCATAACAATAATTATAATAAGACTTTATGCCCAAAGATGTTCATTAGAGTCTTATTTTAATTTTTTTCTGAACTGATAACAGTAGGAAGGCTGACATTTAAATAAAATAGTTAAAATATGGTATGTACAATTAATACATTTTATATGGCTGTTGATATTTGTGAAGAGTTCTAACAATCTGAGAAAATTATTAGGTGAATAGGATAAAAGCAAAATAGAAATCACATGTACATATTGATCTCGTATACAAGATGTATGTAAAACATTTACTAATTGAGAAAAATCTGTCAGAAGATATGCTAAGTTAATAACAATAATTATTCTTGAATAGTAACATCTCCTCATTTATACTTTTAAAATTTTCTAAATTTGCTACCATGAATTAATACTATTTTTATAGAAATTTTAAAATAAAATGCCAGAAAATACAATTCTCTCTAGCTCAAAAAATCTTAACTGACTCTTCATTTGATTTTCTTTTTTTTAATGTTCAGATTTATTTTATTTTTTTAATTAATTAATTTTAATCAGAGGCTAATTACTTTACAATATTGTAGTGGTTTTTGCCACACATTGGCATGAATTTGACTTTCAATGTTGGTCACAATCTGTTACCAAAATCTTTCTTATCCAACTCCCCTCTTCCTTCCCGTGTAACACAGATAGACTGATGGCACTTTCTTATTTTTAGGTTTACACATCTCCAGCCTTTGCTCAGTTGATTATCCAGAACCTTTTACCTGTTTCTCTCCATCTGTCTCCTTCCTGATTTTTTTTTCTTTTTTGGCCATGCCATGTGGCACATAGGATCCTAGTTCCCTGACCAGGGATAGAACCTACAACCTTGCATTGGAAACTCGGAGTCTTAACCACTGAACTACCAGGGTAGTCCCTCTCTCTCTCTCTCTTTTTTTTTTTAACACTCTTCCTGGTATCTTCACATTCCCAAAACCCTGTAGAATCGCTGTGTTGAACAGCTCTCTTAACTGCTTTTGGCAATTATATGCCACCTTTATAATTTTAAACAATAGAAACCCATCTTAAACATATTCTTACCAAAGAGGAAAAAAAAGAGTGGGAGGTTAATAAGTTTGTTCATTCCTGGAAGGGTTTTTCAACCTCAGCATTAATGGCATTCTTTGTCCTGGGGGCTTCCCATTTGGGGCACTGAAGAATGTTTTAGCAGTTCACGGCCCTGACCCGCTGAATGTCAGTAGCATCTGCCCCCGCCCTGCCCCCACAGGTGTCAAAAGCAAAAATGTTTTCAGATATTGCCAAACATCTCCCTGGGGCAAAACACTAAAGATAAGAACCATTGGTTTAGGAAGAAATATAAATGCCAACCTGGTCCTAAAGATTAAAATCACTTTCTCTAAACTCTCATTCCACCATCAAAAAGACTCTCACTCCACTAATCAATGTCAATCTCAGATTTCAAACATATCAGATCAAATAATTCACGGAAAAAATACATTGTTCAAAATAATAACCCATGAGAAACCTGATGCAGTCTGTAATTGACCTGTTGTTGTTTAGTCACTAAGTCATGTCCAAATCTCTTGAGACTCCCTGGACTGTAGCCTGCCGGACTTCTCTGTCCAAGGGATATCCCAGGCAAGAATACTGATTGTCATTTCCTTCTCTAGGGGATCTTCCCAACCCAGGCATTGAACCTGTGTTTCCTGCTTTAGCAGGCAGATTCTTTACCACTGGGCCACCTGGGAAGCTCTTAGTTGACCTGCCGGTGAATTAATTTCCTTGGTCAGTATGATAGTCTAGTTGGAAAGAAAAAACTTAGACTGCTGTTGGTACCACTCAACCTTCTAAGGAAAGAAAATGCTTTGGTTCTAGGAAGGGAGAGGGAATTCAGGGGTTCTTTAGAGTCTCTTCTCTATTTATTAAGGCTGTAAGCTGGAACTCTTGGAAGAAAGGCTATGACCAACCTAGACAGCATATTAAAAAGCATATATTTGCTTAAGATGTCTTAAGAGGCAGGTCAGGTGGTCTGGTATTCCCATCTCTTTCAGAATTTTCCACAGTTTATGTGATCCACACAGTCAAAGGCTTTGGCATAGTCAATAAAGCAGAAATAGATGTTTTTCGGGAACTCTCTTGCTTTTTCAATGATCCAGCGGATGTTGGCAATTTGATCGCTGGTTCCTCTGCCTTTTCTAAAAGCAGCTTGCCGCTGCTGCTGCTGCTAAATTGCTTCAGTCATGTCCAACTCTGTGTGACCCCACAGATGACAGCCCACCAGGCTCCCCCGTCCCTGGGGTTCTCCAGGCAGGAATACTGGAGTGGGTTGCCATTTCCTTCTCCAATGCATGAAAGGGAAAAGTGAAAGTGAAGTCTCTCAGTCGTGTCTGACCCCTAGCGACCACATGGACTGCAGCCCACCAGGCTCCTCCGTCCATGGGGTTTTCCAGGCAAGAGTACTGGAGTGGATTCCCATTGCCTTCTCTGAAAACCAGCTTGAACATCTGGTAGTTTATGGTTCACGTATTGCTGAAGCCTGGCTTGGAGAATTTTGAGCATTACTTTACTAGCGTGTGAGATGAGTGCAACTGTGTGGTAGTTTGAGCATTCTTTGGCATTGCCTTTCTTTGGGATTAGAATGAAAACTGACCTTTTCCAGTCTTGTGGCCACTGCTGAGTTTTCCAAATTTGCTGGCATATTGAGTGCAGCACTTTCACAGCATCATCTTTTAGGATTTGAAATAGCGCAACTGGAATTCTATCACCTCCACTAGCTTTGCTCGTCATAATGGTTCCTAAGGCCCACTTGACTTCACATTCCAGGATGTCTGGCTGTAGGTGAGTTGTGATTATCTGGGTTGTGAAGATCTTTTTTTGTATAGTTCTTCTGTGTATTCTTGCCACCTTTTCTTAATATCTTCTGCTTTTTAAATTAACTGAGAGTAAATTGTTCTCAGTTTTTGTTTCACAAAGATAGCTTTATCATCTCTATAAAAATCTTTTGAAAAATATGAATTCATTTTCAATTTGTTCTGTAAAATTAAAATTCTTAGAAATCACTTAAAAACAAAAATCTGTGTTAGTATTTTGATGAATTTGGTATCAGTGAACATTAAACTTGCCATCTAGATCCAACTTATGCAATAGGATGACAGAACATTAAGACAGAATTAGGACAATATAGAATAAAAGTCTAACTATGTACACTTTTTAAGAGGAGGAATTATACCTTACACTTTAAACACTCTGCTGATAGGATAAAAATATTATTTCTTATGAGAAGTATTTATGTTTGTAAGTGTATATATGTGTGCATGTGAGTATGATTTAAATATTGATATGTCTGACAATAAATGTAAACCTAAGAATTTTATAATTACATATTTAAAAAATTTTAATGTATCCTCTTTAATCAAACTGTTTATAAGGCTCATTATATTAAAATGCTTTTAAAAATGTTCACAACACTTCTTTGTTTACAAATAAAAATTTATAATGTTGATCTAGCACTGACATAATAGTTTTTAAAAATAGAATGTTATAAATGAATTTCAGGTTAAGAATATGATTCTCAAGTCAAGAAAACACAATTTCAAATTGGATTTTAAAGAGTTTGAGAGCAAACTGAATGAACCTTGGGTAGATACTTTCTGGATCCTATAATTTTACAAAGTAATCATTTTATCTGTCAGAGATACGTTCCAGATATTGAGAAAAAATAATTTGAATAATATGTAAACTACCAAAATGCCATAAAATAAACAAGCAAAAAAAAAAAAAAACCCTGACTTCCTTACTATAAATATAATTCGATCTTCAACTCATTGAGAAATATTTTGGTCTCAGTAATGACAATTTATTTTAAATTGAAGTAATTTTGAGTATATATAGTATTTGTTGCACACTGAATCTATTTTAGATACATTCTCATTACAAATACATTGCTAGAATATAGACTATTTTATGATCCTATGAGAAATTATGTGAAATTTATAATTTAAAGACTTTTCCTAAAGTTACTCAAATTCTTGGGCCTAATATTTCAATAGATTATCTAATGCTAATAGTAATAATACTTGAATCATTTTCCTCTACTCTTACATTTATATTCTAAACATTAGATAACTTTAATTCATTTAAAACATAATTTTAAATATTCATATATGTTGTAAAAAGGAAAACAATGTCTTCATAGTTTGTGTTGGCATTTTTTATCAGTCATAACTACCTGACATTAGTAAAAGTAATGAAAAGGTATGTTTAATCTACTATTGATTTTAGTGTAATTAAAATATAAAGAGCAACTAAAAATACCTTGATGACTTCTGAGAATATAATATTTATAAGATTATTAAACTTCACAAAAATAACAATGAAACATTATTCATATATATAATCTTAAATGTTTTGTCATAAATTAGAATGAACTCACTACCCAACACTGAGAAACTAAAATGTTTCCCTGATATGAAATACTTCTTTATTATGCTGTATGTTTTATCATTGCTGTTTTTTGTTGCTGTTGTTGTTGGGGATTTTTGCCTCCATTCTCCTAAGTTTTTTTTTTTTTTAATAACAGTTTTATTGATATATATCCCACATACCATAAAATTAAACAATTTAAAGCATACAATTCAATGTATTTTATTATAGTCCCACCACAATCAACATTACAACATTTTCATTTCTCCAAAAGAAAATGCCTTACTCTTTAGCCATGACCCACTATCATTCCTTAAACTTTTTCCAGCTACAGGTAACATCTAATATATTTTCTCTATATATTCATTTGCCTATTCTGGACATTTGATATAAAATAAATTATATAAAATGTGGTCATTTGTGACTGACCTCTTTTATTCAGCTTAAGGTTTTCGTGGTTCTTCCATGTTGTGATATGCATCAATACTTCATTTTGCATTATTCTATTTTATGGATATACCACATTTTATTTACCCATTCACATACTGATGGATATTTGAATTGTTTTGACTTTTTGGCTATTATGAATAGTTTTTCTGTGAACATTTATGTACAAATTTTGCATAGACCTAACATTTTCATATCTCTTGATTATACCCAGGAGTGGACTGCTTTGTTTTTTGAAAACAGAAGAGTATGCTGCTGAACACATTGCTTTTATATGCTACATTCTTCATGTAATTTCTATTTTCTTAACAGCTTATGAAAAAAAAATAGCTGTATTTCTTTTCAAGAGACAATAATACATTTTGCTGTTGTGAAGTTTTTAAGACTGCATTTCTGGTGACAATGCTTTGTTTGCTTTGTTTTATAAATCCCACTAGCATTTGAACTCACAAAGGTAGTGGTTTACTTTCATTTGAGACCCATTAATGAGTAAGCTGCTATTCAACTTGACATTCTCTCTAAATAGAAATAGGTGGCTATTTAAAATTTTAATAAATGGTTAAGAAACAGAGAGAATATCACACATCGTGAGAATTCCTTGAAGTCTTCCTATCTTAACTTGTAATAAATGTCTTTCTTCTGTGGGGTGAGCAATTGAAATGTTATCCATCAGTATTCTGTTTCAATTCAGTAGAAATGAAAAATGCCTGATGTCACTGTCAAACATACTCAGGAAGATTTGATGAGCAAGCCCATAGGAAAATTGTCTTTTCTCAGAAATGCTCTGATGATTGGCACAATTTGTGTGCAGATGTTTTCCTTTAATTTGCAATTCTAATACTCAGAGAAGAACATACCTTTTCAGATGGCTTACCCATAATACAGTGATACAGAAATCCACAAGGGAATTATCACTAAGGAATTATGACATATATAAGCTTGGGAGTGCCCTTCTGGGACCAAATATAGCTCTAGAACCAGTGTCCTTCTTTGTTTCATCAATTTATAGAACCCCAGATTTCATACTATCACATCATATGGTAGATGCTAGATTTTAATGTCTAATGAATAAATGTTAAGAATCCTTATTTATTATCATAAGAAAATTATATTTAACACAACAGTAGAAATTGAGATGTGACATATTAGAAGTATATAAAAATTATAAGGAAAAAGCAGATAAGTACTAATTAATACTTATGAAGTCCAAACCAAAAATTCTGATGCAATAGAAATGTTTTTATTTTGTCAAACATCTCAGTGTGGGTCCTAGGAAGAAATCAGAATTTTACCAATGTCATACGCAATCCAGGATTCCTGGTCCATCACAAAGTCACTTTAGTGAGCTGATCAAAATGCAAATGGCTCATCTACTCAGAGAACCACTAAGAAGAGAATGATGTACTCAACTGCTACAAAATGCTTCAGATTTGTAATATGTGTTTGTGTATGTAATATGTGAATTTGTATGATCAAGATTAAATCCTTGGTAGAATCAATGAAGGAAACCAGTCAGCATACTATGAAGGGTTAAACATAATTAAGCTAGTTACGTCAATATACATCATTAAGGTAATAGAGAATTATTGGATCTACCACTATTTATTTAGAAATATGTCATGCAGTAAGGCCCCTGCATAAGAACCTTTAAGTTATGAACTTTTAAAAATGTGAACGTGTGTTCCATAAATGTCAGGAGTGAGTGAAGTTGCAGTTTGCCTTTTGTCTTCTTTTGCTGACAGTCCTTCAGCTCTGCCATCTCCCACTTCCTCTCCTTCCTCCAGTCAGTAACTCTTCTTGCCTGTTCACTGGATGTCAGCTTTTATACTATCCTACTGTACTTTTCTGGGTACTGTGCTGTAAGATTAAAAATGTTTATTTTGTGTGTGTGTTTGCTTTTTATCTATTATTTGTATGAAAAGCATTATAAACCTACTACAGTACAGTACTGTATAACCATTTCATATTGTCCATGGGGTCCTTGAGGCAAGAATACTGGAGTGATTTGCCATTCCCTTCTCCAGTGGACCATGTTTTGTCATAGCTTCATTGAATTATACAAGCCTCTTTGCCACAAAAATGCTGTGATCTATGTGATCAGTTTTCTGTGACTGTGATTTTCATTCTGGAGTCTGTGGGACTGCAGTTATTGCTTGTTCTCTCTGCTCTCTACGGATGAGGACGAGACGCTCGTGCAAGCTTCCTGATGGGAGCGACTAGCTGTGGGGAAAACTGGGTCTTGTTCTGGTGGGCAGAGCCATGCTCAGTAAATCTTTAATCCAACTGTCTGCTGATGGATGGGCTGTGCTCCCTCTATTAGTTGTTAGGCCACCCAGTCTTGGACTCCACAGGCTCTATGCTGGGGCTATTGGCAACCTCCAAGAGGACTTATACCAACGTGAATCTCCCAGCACTGTTGCTGTCAGCACCCCTGTCACCATCGAGAACCAAGTTGACCCGCACCTCCACCAGAGACCCTCAAATATTCACAGGCAGGTCTGGCTCAGTCTCCTATGGGTTCATTGCTCCTTTCCCCTGGGTACTGGTATGGACAAGGTTTTGTTTGTGTCCTTCAAGAGTCTCTGGAAAAGATCAGTTTCCTTTCTAATCCCAAAGAAAGGCAATGCCAAAGAATGTTCAAACCACCACATAATTTCACTTGCTAGCAAGGTAATGCTCAAATCTTTCAAGCTAGGCTTCAGCAGTAAGTGAACTTCCAGATGTAGGAACTGGATTTAGAATAGGGAGAAGAACCAGAGGTCAAATTGCCAATATCTGATGGATCATAAAAAAAACAAGGGCATTTCAGAAAAATATCTACTTCTGCTTCATTGAGTACACTAAAGTCTTTGACTGTATGGGTCACCGCAAACTGTGGAAAATCCTGAAAGAGCTGGGAATATCAGAACACTTTACCTGTCTCCTGAGAAAACTGTATGAGGTCAAGAAGCAACAGTTAGAACCTGATAAGGAACAACAGACTGGTTCAAAATTGGGAAAGGAGTTTGTTAAGGTTGTATATTGTCACCTTGCTTATTTAACTTATATAGAGAGTACATCATATTACAAGTCAGGCTGGATGAATCATAAGCTGAAATCAAGACTGCCCAGAGAAATATCAACAATCTCAGATATGCAGATGATACCACTCTAATGGCAGAAAGTGAAGAGGAACTAAAGAGAGTGAAAGATGGCTTAAAACTCAACATTCAAAAAACTAAAATCATAGCATCCATTGCTATCACTTCATAGCAAATAGATAGGGAAGAAATGGAAACAGTGACAGATTTTATTCCCTTGGTCTCCAAAAACACTGTGAATACTGACTGCAGCCACGAAATTAAAAGACACATTCTCCTTGGAAGGAAAGCTTTGATAAATCTAGACAGTGTATTAAAAAGCATAGATATCACTTTGTTGACAAAGGTCTGTATAGTCAAAGCAATGGTTTTTCCAGTAGTCATGTACAGATGTGAGCATTGGACCATAAAGAAGGCTGAGCACTGAAGGATTGATGCTTTTGGACTGTAGGGATGGAGAAGACACTTGAGAGTCTCTTGGACTGCAAGGAAATCAAACCTGTCAATCCTAAAGGAAATCAGTCCTGAATATTCATTGGAAGGACTGATGCTGAAGCTGAACCTGAAGCTCCAATACTTTGGCCATGTGACACAAAGAGGTAATTCATTGGAAAAGACCCTGATGCTGGGAAAGATAGAGAGCTGGAAGAGAAGGGGGAGACGGAGGAAGAGGTGGTTGGATGGCATCATCGATACAATGGACATGAGTTTGAGCAGACTCCAGGAGACAGTGAAGGACAGGGAAGCCTGGCCTGCTGAAGTCCATGTGGTGGCAGAGAGTTGGACACGACTTAGTGAGTGAACAACTATACAGACACTTGTGTTAGTAGGGTCCCTAGGCTAACTTCGTTGGACTTACAAACAATTGGGACTTAACAAATATCCTCTGTGAACAGAACTTGTTGGTATATAGGGGGAGTTATCCTGCTTCTTTTTGAAAAATCAAAAATTTTCTAGATATCTCAGTAGAGCAATAGCTAAGTAATGTAATAAAATATCCTTATGCTTTTAGTCTGAGACAAATGTTCTACTTCTGGTTGTGTCTCCCTAAATAAAGTTCAACTTTGAGAAATTCATTTAATGTCTGTGAGTTTCTGTTCCTTCAACTGTAAAATGAAAACTCTCGCTATTAGTTGGCCTCTAAAGTTCTACTCAACTTCTACTTGTTCCACTCAAAGGGAACAACGTGGAATAAAAATGCATAGTATGTCTGTCACATTAGCATTCGATCATTTCAGACAGAAATGCATTTTAGCTATTTATTAACAGGTTTTGCATACGGGATTGGGAGAAATGGAAATGGAATCTCTACTGAGGACAAGGGTCACAGTTAACATGTGACTGAATTGTTTGGAGGCTGCAGTCACTAAATATAGTGCCTCAAAAGTAACATTTTCCAAAATAGTTTCTTGTGACCATCAGTCCACACTCTTCAACTTTAAAAAAAAAAAAGAAAGAATTAATTTGAACTAATATGACCTAAACTTATTGTTAAATTAGCTAACCAGTGAGGCTCTGAAAGAAGCACAAAAAAACCAAACACCAAATTGACTGAGTATCAGGCTTATTTTCAACCACTTTTTGGGAATTTTCTGTCTTCATATGCTGCAGTCCATAGTAACAAGAGTCCAACAGCTTAAGAAACAATGGAATTTGATTTTCTTTTTCTCTTGTTTTGTGCTGCTTCAAAAAAAAATTTCATTTAATTCTTGCACAACTCCATTTACTTTGTCATCTCTTTATTTGAAATTCTTTCTGTCCTTAAGATGTTCAGGAGGACATCAGCAATGGAAATGTGCACCCAGCAGTAACCATGGTGGACCAGGACACAGGTGTGATTATAGTGACAGAGGATGGGGGCAGAAAGCATTGAAGAATTTTCAATCATTTACATGTAATGTCTTGCTTAGATATTTCTGAGTTTAAAGCACAGTTAATCAGAAGGACTGTTAACCCAGAGAACTTGTTTTCACATTCCAAAAGAGCTATTATGCACGTTTGGACAGATTCTTAATATCACAAGGACAACACATCTAAGACACCACTTAAGTTCTAGCCATCACAGATGTGTAGATAACAACACTTTCCTGCAGGTGGCAGTCAAGTATCTTTCTTTTTAAACATATTTTCATATTCTGCAATTATTTTGAAAGGTGGAAGGGTCTAAAGTAAAAGGAGTTTGTTTTCTTCTCCCTTATTTGTACAAAGCCATCATATGGATTAGAAGTGGCCCTGCATTGGAGATATACTATTTTCAAGCAAGAAATCTTTAGACATTTTAACTTCTTTGAAACTGACTTCTGGCCTTGGTTAAAAGAATTAATATATTTATAAGTTTATTTGAAGATTATATCTCATTGCTTAAACATGTTAAGTACTTCATAAACGGTATTATAATCTGCTGTTTATAATAAACAGTGTTATGCTTGATATTATTTTCTGGAATGAGTGAAGACAAGATTCTATTCCAATACTGGAATAGACTGTCAAAGAGGAAGGCAGCTTCCCCTCCCTATCGTTCAAGGTCATGTAGAGGTAATAACATCTGCCAGGGCCTAGGTCAAGGTTTCCCATTGCAATTGCAGGAGACGATTGGTAGAAGCATTAAAATGTCCCTTTAATGAACCAGAGAGATGTGATTTGGAGCCAGGAGACGACAAAGCCAGGAGTAGAACATGACATAGGAATATGTCTGAGATAGCCCAAGTGGAAAAAAATTTCTCAAGGAGAGAACCTAAAAATCAATACAGCATGAGGGGCTTTGGAGTCACTGTAATTCGGAGTACTTTTGATTAAGCGAGTAAGTGGCTCATTTTGTCTCTTGTGCTGTAAACCTGAGCATGTTTGCCAACATTTGACAAATGTGTAGTTATCTTGCCCCTCCCCCCATTTCACTTGGACACTAGTAACCTTTTACCAATGATTAGCACAGGCTTTTTGGGGTTCCTAAACTTCCAAATAATAATTTATAGCAATGTACAGTGGGCAATAACAATTGAGAATGGTTAATATTATAAAATGGTAATTGAAAAATAATTTCTATAGCACAGGGAACTATACTCAATATTTTATAGTAACCTATAAGGGAAAAGAATAGGAAAAAATAATATATGTGTGTGTATTGTGTGTGTGTATATACATATATATAACTGAATCACTTTGCTGTACACCTTTAACATTGTAAACCAACTATACTTCAACCAAAAAAAGAAAAATATAATTGCTACTGAGGATTTCAAGTTAAACACATGGAAAGGCCTTAACTCAGCCACTGCTTTCATTTGCATATTTAATTTTCTTTGGGAAATGCCATGAGTTCAGCTCATTAACAACTACATGACCCAGATGCACAATCTTGCACTTTCCTTCCTTCCTTTGATGCCTCTGCCACTTACCCCCAAGGACAAGGCAAGAAAAGAGTAGGTAATTTTCTCATTAAAAAAGAACACAGGTGAAATGATAGCTAATTCCAGCCATTTGAGATCTCACTATGCAGAGTATCTTGGTAAATCAAGACAAAGTCATTAAAATTATTGTAAAAAATTCATCTGTGCAACAAATCTTTAGACACATTCATTGCATTAGCCCCTAGGTACTTCCATAATTTAATATAAAAAGTCATAGCAGATAAAGGTCTGAATTGTAAGCCTATAAAATTCACTCTTGGATACCATATATATACTAAACTGAATAAAAAGCACATGAATTTTGTTTGGCGTATGCCTAGAAAATAAAGTAAACTCATGGTTGGAAGGGTGATAGGCCTAATCATTTCAGGGTTGGTAGGGAGAAGGTGGTGGGAGGGGTCACAAGTTAGAGCTGTTGATCAGAAGACCATGTCTCTCTTTTTCATCAAGGGCACAAAGTTCCGTTTTATCAGAATTTAAATGTAATATAAGAATGTATCAGTGAGATATGGTAGAATCAAAAGTCACCAAACTGTACCACCCTTGATTCTTTCAGTATGGTACATGGAAAGGATGGGAAGAGAAGGGAAGGAAGTAGCAGAGGGATACCCTTCAACCAGGTACCCTTCCTCAGCACAGGTACCTGTGCTGCTACTTTTATAACTGACCTAGATTTCACTATCTCCTGCAATGCCACTCTTAAGTTTTATAAACCTGACCTCTGGAGTAGCTTATTTAAATCTTAAAAATCAGCAAAGCCCTGGATTATAAACAGACTGAACGATATAATATACAAAGATTTCTCATTTTAAAATTGGATCTTGGCATATGCCCCAGAAATTTTTTAAAAATTAATTAATTAATTTTAATTGGGGGCTAATTACAATAGTGTAGTGGTTTTTGCCATACATTGACATGAATCAGCCATGGGTGTACATGTGTCCCCCATCCTGAACCCCATCCTACGTCCCACCCCATCCCATCCCTCAGGGTCACCCCAGTGCACCAGGCCTGAGCACCCTGTCTCACGCATCAAACCTGGACTGGTGATCCATTTCACATATGGTAATATACATGTTTCAATGCTATTCTCTCAAACTGTCCCACTTTCACCTTCTCCCACAGAGTCCAAAAGTCTGTTCTTTACATCTGTGTCTCTTTTGCTGTCTCACATATAGGGTCATCGTTACCATCTTTCTAAATTCCATATATATGTGTTAATATACTGATTTGGTGTTTTTCTTTCAGACTTACTTCACTCTGTATAACAGGCTCCAGTTTCATTGTCCCAGAAATTTTAAGCAAAGTATTTCCACAATTAATTCTGTTAGTTCTTTAGAGCAAATTAACTTGATTACAGCCTTCAGTCCTAAAATGCACACTCAAAAAAAAACTTAAGAACTTAAGTAGAAACAAGAACTTAAGTAGAACTTAAGTAGAAACTTAAGTAGAAACAAGTCTCAGTTTTACTCATTTTAATAAAGAGCAGAGAAAGTATAATAGTTAACTCCATTTTTTGATGTTTACAGCTGTCAGCTTGAAGCTTCACCACTCTCTCTTGCCCTTCTTCCCAAGTTTGGGTAAACAGAAAGGAAAGGTCTGGATGCTCCTTTTTTGGTCCCATTCCCTAACCACCACAAAAACCCAAGTCCATATCCTTTACTTGTTCTCCCAAGCCACTTTGGGATCAATGTTGGGGCCAACTTGATGCACCTTGAAAGCCTCATTATATAAGAAATGAAATGTATTTTTTCAAATCCTCTTGGAGTGTATGAGTGAGTGAGTGACTGAGTGTGTGTGTGTGTGTGTGTGTGTGTGTGTGTGTGTGTGATCACTGGTCTTGATACTTGAACCAAAATTGGGACAGTAATACATCCTGCAAAGGAGTGACCACACAAGCAAGCATACTCATGAATTTTACTAAGTTAAACTGCAGATGATTCTCACTTCTCTAAACAACTGAATTTCAGGTAAATTGTCCTAGCAATCTTTTTGTGGTAAAATTATGTAAGAATGGTTTCCAGAAATTTTCTGTCTCAAAAACTTTATATTTCTTATACAGAATATGTTAACCTTTGAGAAAAAGAAATTGAAAAGAACTTTTAAAATAGTTTCACAACAACCTACACACACAGGCAGAAGGTCATTTTACACAATGAATATAAAAGCAGATGATTTTAATGACCTTATTGGATGTTTTTCTTTCAGCCATAATAAAATGAAAGGATGAGTATTGTATAAGATTATTTAAAATAGAACTCTATAAGTAAAGGTGCACAGGACTTGTAGGATAAGACCTATTCCATCATAATCTCCTTACTCAACTATACTCAAACACGAAGTCTGACTAACTTTTCCAAAAGTGGCATTATTTAAATTAATAGGGTTTACAAAATATTATTTCTCCAAAATTTTAAAAATCTATTTATTGTTAAAGGGGAGATGTACTTGTATCTTCTCATCCTTTTAAAGTTATGGGGAAATAATGTAATTTATAAAGAGGCTTTTTCTCCATAAGGCTTCCCAGATGGTACAAAGAATCCTTCCACCTGCCAGTGCAGGAGATACAAGAAATGTGGATTCGATCCCTGGGTCGGGAAGATCCCTTGGAGGAGGGCAGGGCAACCCACCCCAGTATGCTTGCTTGGAAAATTCCATGGACAGAGGAGCCTGGAGGGCTACAGTCCATGGGGTAGCAAAGAGTCAGACATGACTGAGCAAGTAATGTATAAGAAAGGGATATATATGAACTTCACATCATTTTTAATTGAATTTCACATCATTTGTTGTATCTCCTCTATGCAAAGACCTGTGTTACACAGTGGATATAAAATGGGAAATGGGGAGGGAACATAATTCTATTAGAACTAAAACTATTGTGGCCCAGTATTGCATCACTGTACCAACAAATATCCACGTAGTCAAAGCTATGGTTTTTCCAATAGTCACGTATGGATGTGAGAGTTGGACTATAAAGAAAGCTGAGCACTGAAGAATTGATGCTTTTGAACTGCAGTGTTGGAGAAGACTCTTGAGAGTTCCTTGGACTGCAAGGAGATCAAACCAGCCAATCCTAAAGGAAATCAGTCCTGAATATTCATTGGAAGGACTGATACTGAAACTGAAAGTCCAATACTTTGGCCACCTGATGTGAAGAACTGACTCATTGGAAAAGATCCTGATGCTGGGAAAGACTGAAGGCGGGAGGAGAAGGGGACGACAGAGGATGAGATGGTTGGATGGCGTCACCGATGCGATGGATATGAGTTTGAGTAGGCTCCAGGAGTTGGTGACGGACAGGGAAGCCTGACGTGCTACAGTCCATGGGGTCACAAAGAGTTAGACAGGACTGGACGACTGAACTGGGATTGCATCACCCAGGGTTCATATTCCTTAGTCACACTGTACTGTAGATTCCATCTCTGCAGTAGGAAAACCCTCATGATTGCACTAAAATACACTCTATCAAAGTACAGATATTTCTGTACTTTGTGTATCCTAGCTCAATCTTTAAATCACCTACATAACAGAGTTAAGTGAAATCTACATCTCTCTCCAAGGAGATTCTGGCAACTGGTCCTCAGGCAAAGTGCTTTATAGGAACCTAAAAGGGGTACTTTGTTTCCTAGGTAGCCCCTAGACACAGATATCATGAAAGTTATTAGAAAATATGTATGAGAAAATAATTATAACACACATTTTATCTCCCACATGAGATTTTTGTTTTGTTGGTATAAAGTAGATAGAATAATCTAGTATATTCTTAATATGAAAATGCAGGTTGTCCCAGCTTCCTGGGAGACCTGTGTACAGAAGCAGTATCTCAAGAAGCCCTGAGGGACAGCTTGAGGTCCGCAGAGTTAAGAGGCTGCAACTCCTTTGCAATCACACTACTCTGGCTTCATCTGATTTGTGCACAGTAACCAGATTCCAATTAAGATCCTGCTGTAGAAAAGAAAGGGTTGCTTATGGTGTGTGTGTGTATGTGTGTGTAAGTGTATGTTTTGTTGCTTTCAAACTGCTTTAAGAAATTAACAAATACTGATCTTGGTTTTACACTTTTCTGTTAGAATATAAGCAAAACTATAATTCCTCAAAATAGTGTAAGGCTTACTACTGATTCTAATATATTATCATTTTTATGCCAAAATTTAGGTTTGAAGATATATGTCAATTTGCATCTTATCTCAATGTATCTAAAAAGTTGTTTACTGTAACTCTCTGCTTCAGTCTTCACTTCTCTTTTGATCATCAATCATTATTCTTATCATCCCCAGTTGGCTCCTCTACTCTGGTCAGTAGTGAGGACACAAACAAGTTTACATTAAGGGTGCATGATCATCCACATATACTAAGGATAATTGATTTTTGGCAATACATAAAAGACAGTAAAAACAGGCGTAGGCTTCATGAAAACAGATACGATTTAAAATTCTATTGACATAATAGTTTAAGAATAAAACAAATGAATGACAACATTTTGCCCTAAGTCCCTTCATAGTCTGTAGGATTTAGTTGCAAAATTTCCTACAGGATTTCTTGTTCATTTTTTCTTCTTCTTTCCCTGCTATTGTCTTCCTTCCTGATATATCTTCCTTCTACAATATCATGTTGGTCTTCTCACTGAGTAAGCCTATCAAATATTATCAGGTTCTTTTGCTCGTGGATGATGTCAATGTCTTACTCAAGCTAGTTAAAAGTGACTGGTCAATCTTCATTATGCATCAGAAACTATTTACTAGTACCCAGTATGTGCAGACCCTGCACTAGTTGGTAGGGAAGATGTGAAACTAAGGTAAGATGTCTTTTCTCTGAAGACAGATACTCACAAATTCCAAAATTTGAGAAAAATAAAAGTAATCTCAAAAGCCAGAATCAAGAAGTGTGAGTAGTATACTATGAGGTTTCTTGATTTCATATGCTCATAATATTCTTATGCTCTTTTCTAGAAAAGTCCTCTTATCATCACCTGTATAAATTTATCATCTTTTGAAGTCCAGTGTGAATTTGTTCTCATCCAAAATCCTTTTGCTAATCATATATTTCATTCTAAACATGGCTTTAAAAATCCTGGGTCTCCTATTACATACTAATTTTCTCATATTTTATACTAAGGATTTTATTAAGTGTTTTCTTATTTGGTTAATATTTTCAATGGGACTCTCACAATTCTTAGGATGACCCTGGGCCCTGACCCAATGGAACCAACAAAAACTGGAAAAGCAATTCTGAATAGGGATAAAGAAATCCACAAAATGATATAGATACACACACATTTATATGTATTTAAGTCCTTAAGTTGTGTTAGTCGCTCAGTCGTGGCTGACTCTTTGTGACCCTATGGACTGCAGCACACCAGGCTCCTCTGTCTATGAGATTTTCCAGACAAGGATACTGGAGTGGGTTGCCATTTCCTTTTCCAGGGTATCTTCCCGACCCAGGGATTGAACCTAGATCTCCTGCACTGCAGGCACATTCTTTACCAAAAGTATTAGGTTAAATGCAAACTACTAAAGGAACACTGTGAAGAAAAATAAGAACTGACTGCAACATCTGAAAATATATCAAATCAAGGTATAAAAAATGATTAAAATTACACCTTAAAATGTATATTCTAAAGAAAAATTGTGGCTAGTTTAGGTGCTAAATTAATTATAAGTTCACTGTTGATACCCATTATCCTTTTTTTTTTCTCAGTTAGATTCATTTATTAGATCTTGAAGTAATAATATTTTAAAAAATAAGTTGTTAATTATATTTAACATGCTTAATAGTTAAATGAAGAGGTAGCCAACACTCTATGTATCCTTTGTTTTGTTGTAATTTCTAAATTTCACCTAATTGCCAGCAGTTCTTATGAAGCTACTCACAAAGAAAGTGGTGGAGAAAAGAAAGGAGTTTAAAACTATGGTTCATTTTAGACTATGTATTTTTTTTTTAACTTATGATACTTAAACAAAAAACTGGATGGGATCCCAATTGAATTTTAGACTCCATAGATGTGCAAAATTTAGTCTGAGCTAGTCATCAACTATACATATGTAACAAGTTCTGCTATTTTATATTAAGAATGTTGAATCCTTAGTAATACTCTGAAATAAAACAGCTATCATATGAAAATTCTTCCTTATTATATTTTGAACAAACCTGTTCAACACATACTAAAGGTCAGAATTACAATTTTAAAATTACTCAAAAGATTTTTTTAAGTGAACATCCTGAAATTTTCTAGAACAAGAATCACATTCCACTGCATTTGCCATATAAATTATTTCAGACCTGTATAATCCCTTGAAACTCCCGAGTAAGTATTTTATGGTCACACAATTTTAAAAACACTGGGGCCTGAAGCATGTAAAATAATCAAAAAGTTGCAAAGACACACTTTTGAGACAAGTCTGAAGGAATTAGCTAATTAACCAAAAGGTAATTTTAGGAATATGAAAAGATAGTAGGTAAGCCCATGGAAGCAGTCTTCCAATCTAGCAGAATTGGATTTGAATCCTGACTCCACCACTCACTGGCTCCACAATTTAGGGAACTTACTTAATGTTTGGAATTAAAGTGGAAGATTAAGCAATTAACTTATAGGATTAGTTATTAAGTTAACTGACAGCACAGTCAGACTCAGAGTAGACACTGAAAACTTTTGAGAATGAGTTTTAATTGCTCAATACAGAATTTCCTATTTGCACTATGCTTAAAATAGTTTTAACTGAAAAGCATCAATGTTCCTTTTCCAACCTGTGTAAGCCACTTACACGAGATGAGCCTTCAGCTTCATCTATAAAACCCAGGGAACTTATTTATTATTCTATTATATTCTAAATAGCCTCTCCAAGAAATTCCTATTTAAATGAAATTAAGATTTTGTAGCACATAAATAATGTTAGATAAGAAATGTCTAAAGGTTATAGCTCTCAACTCTAGCTATATTTTAGAATCAATTGACAGTCTTTAAAAACACTGACACCAAAGAAATCAAATTGGAATCTTTGTGGCATACAAACTGCACGTAAGTGGGATTTCTGTATGTTTTAGCTGCATGAAAACTCTGACTGTAGTCAAGATTGTGAACCAACACCTTAAAGGAAAGTTGTATGAACTTAAGGTGTAAGGGAAGTTATAAGCAGACTTAGCAAAAATCCCAGTCTAAACAACCTTTGCTTGTCTTTTATTTCTCCATCAATTTTGAATGAGATCCTTGCTGGGTACAGTAATCCTGGTTGTAGATTTTTCCCTTTCAGTACTTTAAATATATCCAGTTCCTTCTGACCTGTAGAGTTTCTGCTGAAAGGTCAGCTGTTATGTGTATCGGGTTTCCCTTGTATGTTACTTGTTGCTTCTCCCTTACTGCTTATAATATTCTTTCTTTGTGTTTAGTCTTTGTTAGTCTGATTAGTACGTCTTGGCGTGTTTCTCCTTGGGTTTATCCTGTATGGAACTCTTTGTGCCTCTTGGATTTGATTGACTATTTCCCTTTCCATGTTGGGGAAATTTTCAACTATAACTTCTTCAAAAATTTTCTCATACCCTTTCTTTTTCTCTTCTTCTTCTGGGACCCCTATAATTCAAATGTTGGTGTGTTTGATATTGTCCCAGAGGTCTCTGAGACTATCCTCAGTTCTTTTCATTCTTTTTACTTTATTCTGCTCTTCAGAAGTTATTTCCACTGTTTTATCTTCCAGCTCACTGATACATTCTTCTGCTTCAGATATTCTGCTATTGATTCCTTCTAGAGTACTTTTAATTTCAGTAGTTGTGTTGTTTGTCTCTGTATGTTTATTCCTTAATTCTTCTAGTTCTCTGTTAATTGATACTTGCATTGTCTCCATTTTCTTTTCAAGGTTTCTGATCATCTTTACTATCATTATTCTGAATTCTTTTTCAGGTAGTTTGCCTACTTCCTCTTCATTTGGACTTCTGTGTCTCCAGTTTGTTCTTTCATGTATGTAGTTTTTCTCTGCCTTTTCATTTTTTTTTTTTAAACTTATTGTGTTTGAGATCTCCTTTTCCCAGGCTTCAAGGTTGAACTCTTTCTTCTTTTTGGTTTCTGCCCTCCTAAGTTTGATCCAGTGATGTGTGTAAGCTTTTTATAGGTTAAGATTTGTGCTGAGTTTTTGTTTGTTTGCTAGTTTTTACCCTGATCGGCAAGGTTGAGTGAGGTGGTAATCCTGTCTGCTGATGACTGGGTTTGCATTTTTGTTTTGGTGTATTTTTGTTGTTTAGATGAGGCAGCCTGCACAGAGTGCTACTGGTGGTTGGGTGATGCCGGGTCATGTATTCAAGTGCTTTCTTTCCTTTGTGGGAGTTCTCACTATTTGATACTCCCTAGGGTTAGTTCTCTGGTAGTCTAGGGTCTTGGAGTCAGTGCTCCCACGCCAAAGGCTCAAGGCTTGATCTCAGAGTCTAAGAAGTGTCCCAGGTGCTTTGTATACAGTTGGGAGTCCTGCAGTCACTGAGGTCAGCAGATGTGGAGTCACTCAGAACTGGTTCCCTCAGGGCTCTTGCTGAATATAGCATGTTTAAGCAAGGTCCTAGTGCAACACCCCACCGTGCAGCAGAAGGTGAGCAGGACATGGCGGCTGTCTTGACAAGAAAAAGTTAGAAGAATTCAGTACCACCAAACCAGCTTTACAACAAATAGTAAAGGGACTGATATAGTCAAGAAATGCTAGAGAAGAAAAAGATCTACAAAATCAACCCCAAACAATTAAGAAGATGGGAGTAGGAACATATATATCAATAATTACTTTAAATGCAAGTGGATTAAATGCTCCAACCAAAAGACACAGACTGGCTGAATGGATACAAAAACAAGACCATATATATGTTGTCTACAAGAAATGCACTTCAGACCTAAAGACACATATAGACTGAAAGTGAGAGGATGGAAAAATATATTCTATGCAAATGGGAAGCAAAAGAAAGCTGGAGTAGCAATCCTCATATTGGAAAAAATTGACCTTAAAATAAAGAATATTACAAGAGATAAGGAAGGACACTACATAATGATCAAGGGATCAATCCAAGAGTTAGTCATAACAATTGTAAATATCTATGCACCCAACATAGGAGCACCTCAATACATAAGACAAACACTAATAGACATAAAAGGAGAAATCTACAGTAACACAGTAATAGTAAGAGACTTTAACACCCCACTCACACCAGTGGACAGATCATTAAAACAGAAAATTATTAAGGAAACACAAGTCTTAAATGACACATTAGATGAACTGGATTTCATTGATATCTTCAGAAAATTCCATCAAAATGCTGAATACACCTTCTTCTCAAGTGCATGTGGAACATTATCCAGGATTGAGTACATCTTGGGTTACAAATCAAATCTCACTAAATATAAGAAAACTGAAATTGTATCAAGCATCTTCTCTGACCACAACACTATGTGACTAGATATCAACTGCAAGGAAAAAAAAAAAAAACTGTAAGGAACACAAAACACATGGAAATTAAACAACACATTTCTAAATAACCAACAGGTTACTGAAGAAATTTAAGGGGAAAGGGGAAATTTAAAGAAATTTAAAGGGAAATTGAAAAATTTCTAGAAACAAATGACAATGAAAACATGACAACTCAAAACCTATGGGATGCAGCAAAAGCAGTTCTAAGAGAGAAGTTTATAGCAATACAATCCTACCTCAAGAAACAAATAAAACATCATATAGACAACCTAACTCTACACCTAAAACAACTAGAAAAACAACAACAACAACAACAAACAATCAAAATTAGTAGAAGAAAACAAATCATAAAGATCCAAGCAGAAATAAATGAAAAATAAATGAAAGAGACAATATTAAAGATTAATAAAGATTAGTAACACTAAAAGTTGGTTCTTTGAAAAGATAAACAAAATTAACAAACCTTTAGCCAGACTCATCATGAAAAAAAGAGAGAAGAATTAAATCAACAAAATTAGAAATGAAAAAGACAACAGACAATGCAGAAATACAAAGGATTATAAGAGACTATTATTAACAACTATATGGCAATAACATGGATAACCTGGAAGAAATGGATAGATTTTTAGAAAAGTTCAATCTTCCAAGACTGAACCAGGAAGAAACAGAAGTTATGAACAACCGAATTATAAGCACTGAAATTGAAGCTGTGATCAAAAATCTCCCAAAAAACAAAAGCCCAGGACTAGATGACTAGATAGATAGGAGAATTCTATCAAACATTTAGAGAAGAGCTAATGCCTATCCTTCTAAGACTCTTTCAAAAAATTGCAGAGGAAGGAACACTTCTAAACTCATTCTACAAGGCCACCATCACCCTGATACCAAAACCAGACAAAGACAACACAAAAAGAGAAAACTACAGGTCAACATCACTGATGAACATAGATGCAAAAATCCTCAACAAAATTTTAGCAAATGGAATTCAGCAACACATCAAAAAGCTCATACACCATGATCAACTTGGGTTTATTCCAGGAATGCAAGGATTCTTCAATATATACAAATCAATCAATGTGATACACCATATTAACAAATTGAAAGATAAAAACCATATGATAATCTCAATAGATGCAGAAAAAGCCTTTGACAAAATACAGTACACATTTATGATTAAGACTCTTCAAAAATGGGCATAGAAGGAACCTACCTCAACATAGTAAAGGCCGTATATGATAAGCCTACAGCAAACATTATTCTCAATGGTAAGAAACAGAAAGCATTCCCCCTAACATCAGGAACAAGACAAGGGTGTCACTCTCACCACTAGTATTCAACAGTTTTGGAAGTCCTAGCTACAGCTATCAGAGAAGAAAAAGAAATAAAATGAATCCAGATCAGAAAAGAAGTAAAATTCTCACTGTTTGCAGATGACATTATACTGTACATAGCAAACCCTAAAGATTGTATCAGGAAATTACTAGAGCTAATCAGTGAATTTAGAAAAGTTTCAGGATACAAAATCAATACACAGAAATCACTTGCATTTCTATATACTAACAATAAAAAATCAGAAAGAGAAATTAAGGAATCAATCCCATTCACCATTGTAATATAAAGAATTAAATATCTAGGAATAAACTTACCTAAGGAGACAAAAGAACTATACACAGAAAATTATAAGATACTAATGAAAGAAATTTAAAATGACATAAAAAGATGGAGAGATATTCCATGTTCCTGGGTAAGGAGAATCAATATTGTGAAAATGACTATACTATCAAACACAATCTACAGATTCAATGTGATCCCTATCAAATTATCAATGGCATTTTCCAATAACTAGAACAAAGAATTTCACAATTCATATGGAAACACAAAAGACCTTGACCAGCCAAAGCAGTCTTGGGAAAGAAGAATGGAGCTGGAGGAATCAACCTTCCTGACTTCAGATTATACTACAAAGCTACAGTCATCAAGATAGTATGGTACTGGCACAAAAACAGAAATATAGACCAATGGAACAAGATAGAAAGCCCAGAAAAAAACCCATGCACCTATGGGTATCTTATTTTTGCAAAGGAGGCAAGAATATACAATGGGGCAAAGACAGCCTATTCAATAAATGGTGCTGGGAAAAGTGGACAGGTACATGTAAAATAATTAAATTAGAACACTTCCTAACACTATACACAAAGATAAACTCAAAATGGATTAAAGACCTAAATGTAAGACCAGAAACTATAAAACTCTTAGAGGAAAACATAGGCAGAACCCTATGACATAAATCAAAGCAAGATCTTCTATGACCCACCTCCTAGAGTAATGGAAATAAAAACAAAAGTAAACAAGTGGGACCTGATTAAACTTGAAAGCTTTCGCACAGCAAAGGAAACTGTAAGCAAGGTGAAAAGACAACCCTCAGAATGGGAGAAAAGAATACCAAAGGAAACAACTGACAAAGAATCAATTTCCAAAATATACAAGCAGCTCATACAACTCAATGTCAGAAAAACAACCCGATCAAAAAGTGGGGGAAAGACCGAAGCAGACATCTCTCCAAAGAAGACATACAGATGGCTAACAAACACATGAAAAGATGCTCAACATCGCTCATTAATAGAGAAATGCAAATCAAAATTACAATGAGATATCACCTTACACTGGTTAGAATGGCCATCATCAAAAAGTCTACAAACAATAACTGTTGGAGAGGGCATGGAGAAAAGGGAACACTCTTGCACTGTTGGAGGGAATGTAAACTGATACAGCCACTATGGAAGATGGCATGGAGATTCCTTAAAAAACTAGGAATAAAACCACCATATGACCCAAAAATCCCACACCTAGGCATATACCCTGAGGAAACCAAAATTGAAAAACACAGATGTATCCCATTATTCACTGTAGCACTATTTACAACAGCTAGAACATGGAAGCAACCTGGATGTCCATTGACAGATGAATGGATAAAGAAGTGTGGTACATATACACAATGGAATATTACTCAGCCATAAAAAGAAACACATTTGAGTCAGTTCAGATGAGGTGGATGAACCTAGAACCTATTATACAGGGTGAAGTGAGTCAGAAAGAGAAAGATAAATATGGTATTCTAACACATATATAAGGAATCTAGAAGAACGGTACTTAAGAACTTATTTACAGGGCAACAATGGAGAAACAGACGAAGAGAACAGACTTATGGACATGGGAGAGAGGAGGAGAGGGTGAGATGTATGGAAAGAGTAACATGGAAAACTTATATTACCATATGTAAAATAGATAGCCAATGGGAATTTTCTGTATGGCTCAGGAAACTCAACAAGGGCTCTGTAGCAATCTAGAAGGGTGGGATAGGGCAGGAGATGGGAGAGAGTTTCAAAAGGGAGGGGATATATATATTCCTATGGCTGATTCATGTTGAGGTTGGCAGAAAACAATGAAATTCTGTAAAGCAATTATCTTTCAATAGAAAATAAATAAAAAAAAAAAATCCCAGTCTATTGTCCAAGCTAAGGACTCTATGAAACAGATTTACCTCAAAGAATCCCTCACCTAATTTCCTTATCTGACATCTATTCTCTTATTTCCATCTTTCTGGATTCCATGTAACCGCTTCAAACTCAGTTTGTTTACAATTGAAATTATTTTCATTCATTAATATCTGTTATTCATATTTTTATTAAAGAAACCTTCATTCTCAGTTTTCCAAGATCAAAACTACAGCATGAAATTTGAAACTCTGTTCTATCACACAAAATCTGCAGATATACCTACACACAGACCCCACCCATCAATCAACACATTTCTATTTCATCTTTAAAAGTGACTCACCCAGGAAAGCCTCTCTGACCCTGTCAAGATTAGGTTAGATGTCTTCAAATGTGTGCTTAGCCCCCAGTCTGCTCCATAGGACATACTATTGATTAAATTTTAGGTTTATATGTGTGATCTGCTGTTCAAAGCCTATATCAAACACTAGAATTTGAAATAAATGGAGGCAAGAACAATGTTTTTGCTATTTATCTTCAGAAACAATACAAGTGACCAACACACAATAAACACTCAAAACATATTTTCTGAATAAAGAAAAGTAAAATTAATCTTTATTACTGTTATTTGTGCTTAGTTATTAGTAAGTCTGAGCTTCTTTTCATATTGGCTATTGGCTCTAAGCATTTCTTCTGTGAATTAGTTTCACTATGGTATGATCATTCTGGCTCATTCAAGCACTGTATTTTATTCATCTGAAGACAGAGATCAGGTCTCCAGTGACACAGGTGAGATTTAAACAGTTTGGTGTCAAAATGTACAGTTAATCATTAAGAACTGACACATAGGATAAAAATATACAGCTGATCGACCTAATATCTTCAGGTTTGTGTATGTTGTGAAGTAAAATCCTTTCAACACTATCCATTACAATATCACAGAATCTAATTTCTACAGATCATAAAGATGAGTTTATCTGCCATTCTGTATTTGTGAGATATAGTCTGACTAGATTCCCTAAGTTATATCTGGTAACTTGTACCAGGAAGAAATTGAGTATGGTTCGGGGAACATAGGCTGGCCTCTTATCCCGGCAACTTTTCTGTTGGCTTATGTGATCCTGGGCAAGCACTGCACCTTTTTCAGCTATTATTTCTTAACTGAAAAGCAAAGAGTTAGAACAGATGCACCTTCAACACTTTAACTCTGACATTCTAGGATTGTTAGAATTATTTACATGTAATTATTGAAATTGGATTTGTTTTTTCTACAAATTCTGAGGATTTAGATGTCCTACTCATGTACATGCCCTATACTTGTGTGCTGTGTTAGTCTCAGCTATCTGACTCTCTGCAGCCCCATGAACTGTAGCCTGCCAGGATCCTCTGTCCATGGGATTTTTCCAGACAAGACTAGAGTAGGTTGTCATTCCCTTCTCCAGGGGATCATCCCAACCCAGGGATCAAGCCCAGTCTTCTGCATTGTAGGCGGATTCTTTACTGAGCCACAAGGGAAGCATGCGCTTATATCTGTGTGTTTTTGTGCACTGGGAAAATGTTATCCAAATTGCAGAAAAGTTTTCACTAAAGAGTCTACTTTTTCCATGAAGAATTAATTCAGCATGTTAGTTTTATATTGATGTATTAAAATTTAGCAACAGGCTTAGCAATGTAATATTCATTTATTATCTCAGAGTTCCTCCAAGTCAGATATACAAGCATGCCTTACTTGGGTTCTCTGCTTAGGGACTCAGAAGGCTTTAGGCAAGTGTTGGCTGAGGTTGCAGAGTCATCTGAAGCAGAGTCTTCTTCTCATCTCATGGAATTGTGGCAAAATTTATCTCCTTGCTGCTGTACAGCTCATGGAAGCTTGCTTCTCCAAGGCCAGCAGGAGAGATGTAATGTGTCTGCTGCATCCAGCCTCTCACTAGTTGACTCCTTTTAAAGACCCCACCTGAATAATCTTCCTTTTAATAAACTTAAAAGCCAACTGATCAAGGACTTTAATTACATATGGAAAATTCGTCCACTTCGCCATTTTACATGGGTTGAAGCAGTGGCAGGTCCAGTTTACACTCAAGGACAGGTAATTACACAGGGTGTGGTACACTGAGGTCATCTTAGAATTCTGCATTATTACAGGCACCCATGGTCTATGAAATAATTTGAAATTATGCTTTTTCATAAGAGTTGCATTTTGAATAGTATTCCAAGAAGTTTTAATGTTTCATTTTATCTGTAATGTGGATGTTTTATGAAACATTATTAATATTTTAACTTCTTTTTATTGTAAAATGCTAAGAATTTACTTTTAATTGGCCTAATAACTGTAAAAAATATTTTTTTCAGTTATTAACTATAGTTATCTCTTTAAGAAGATTCTCAAAATGTAAATGATTTAGAAATATGTCTGCTTTTATCAAAAGCCTTTGACTGTGTGGATCACAACAAACTGGAAAATTCTTCAAGAGATGGGAATACCAGACCATCTGACCTGCTTCCTGAGACATCTGTATGCAGGTCAAGAAGCAACAGCTAGAACTAGACATGGAACAGCAGATGGTTCCAGATAGGAAAAGGAGTATGTCAAGGCTGTATATTGTCACTCTGCTTGTTTAACTTATATGCAGATTACATCATGTGAAATGCTGGGCTGGATGAAACACAAGCTGGAATTAAGATTGCCAGGAGAAATATCAATAACCTCAGATATGCAGATGACACCACCCTTATGACAGAAAGCGAAGAAGAACTAAAGAGCCTCTTGATGAAAATGAAAGAGGAGAGTGAAAAAGTTGGCTTAAAGTTCAACATTCAGAAAACTAAGACCATGGTATCCGAGTCCATCACTTCATGGTAAACAGATGGGAAAACAATAGAAACAATGACAGACTTTATTTTTGGGGGGCTCCAAAATCACTGCAGATGGTGACTGCAGCCATGAAATTAAAAGACACTTGCTCCTTGCAAAACAAGCTATGACCAACCTAAACAGCATATTAAAAAGCAGAGACATTTCTTTCCCAACAAAAGTCTGTCTAGTCAAAGCTATGGTTTTTCTGGTAGTCATGTATGGATGTGAGAGTTGGACTATAAAGAAAGCTGAGCACTGAAGAGTTGATGCTTTTGAACTGTGGTGTTGGAGAAGACTCTTGAGAGTTCTTGCACTGCAAGGAGATCAAACCAACCAATCCTGAAGGAAATCAGTCCTGAGTATTCATTGGAAGGACTGATGCTGAAGCTGAAACCCAATACTTTGGCCACCTGATGAGAAGAACTGACATACTGAAAAAGACCCTAATGTTGGGAAAGCTTGAAAGTGGGAGAAGTGGATGGCAGAGGATGAGATGGTTGGATGGCATCACTGATTCAATGGAAATGAGTATGAGTAAGCTGCAGGAGTGGTGATGGACAGGGAAACCTGGCATGCTGCAGTCTATATGGTCGCAAAGAGTCGGACACAATTGACTGACTGAACTGTTAAGATGCTACAAGAACGTGACAGTTTAAAACACAGACTTTGGAAAAAAGAAAATTTGTTTTCACATGAAAGAATAAAGAAATTTAAGTTACAGAAAATAAATATCTGCAAAATGAATGAATTTTGGCTTATTTTCCCCTTGTATTTTGAACATGAACATTTATTTTTGGGGGGTTCAGTATGTCAGGATAGTACATAATCTCACTTGACTTTCATTCTTTGTGGTGAAATACCTATAAATAACATCCCAACCTACAATTAAATTTCATTCTTCTTAGAAACATCATATGATAATTAAACCACAGCATTTGGAGCAAGACACCTGGGTTTGAATTTCAGTGTCACTACTAACCCACCAGTTGTGTGCCACTGAATATATTACATATAATTTTGGAGTCTCAATTTAAAATCATCAGTAAAATAAACATAATAATAGGTACCAGCCTCAACAGGATTATTGAGAAGATGAAATTTGTTTAATTACATTTGTTCCTTTGTACTTAAGAAAAAGCCTGGAGCATGACATTTGTATGTGTGTGTGTATGAAATGTATAAACATTTAATCCATTTAAACATAAAATTATGCCTTAAAATTTCAGACCTGTGTGTGCACATGATGGTAAAGACATCCCTAAACAACAATTAAGGTGCTAAGAGAAAAAAAAAAAAAATTACTGCTTTTCAAAAGCCTTAATGCAAAAGGTTCTGAGACCTGAAGCTGCAGGAAAGATACATAATCCCACATAGTAATTCAACTGACAATATCCATATACTCATACCATTGTGGGTGTTTTTAAAGATTGGCATTAACCCATACCAAAATTTTCCACAGTTTATTGTGATCCACAAAGTCAAAGGCTTTAGCGTAGTCAATAAAGCAGAAATAGATGTGTTTCTGGAACTCTCTTGCTTTTTCGATGATCCAGCAGATATTGGCAATTTGATCTCTGGTTCCTCTGCCTTTTCTAAAGCCAGCTTGAACATCTGGAAGTTCTTGGTTCACATATTGCTGAAGCCTGGCTTGGAGAATTTTGAGCATTACCTTACTAGCGTGTGAGATGAGTGCAATTTTGTGGTAGTTTGAGCATTCTTTGGCATTGCCTTTCTTAGAGATTGGAATGAAAACTGACCTTTTCCAGTCCTGTGGCCACTGCTGAGTTTTCCAAATTTGCTGGCACATTGAGTGCAGCACTTTCACAGCATCATCATTCAGGATTTGAAATAGCTCAACTGGAATTCCATCACCTCCACTAGCTTTGTTTGTAGTGATGCTTTCTAAGGCCCACTTGACTTCACATTCCAGGATGTCTGGCTCTAGGTGAGTGATCACACCATTGTGATTATCTGGGTCATGAAGGCCTTTTTTGTACAGTTCTTACATGTATTCTTGCCACCTCTTCTTAATATCTTCTGCTTCTGTTAGGTCCATACCATTTCTGTCCTTTATTGAGCCCATTTTTGCATGAAATGTTCCCTTGGTATCTCTAATTTTCTTGAAGAGATCTCTAGTCTTTCCCTTTCTGTTGTTTTCCTCTATTTCTTTGCATTGATCGCTGAGGGATGGTTTTCTTATCTCTCCTGGCTATTCTTTGGAACTCTGCATTCAAATAGGAATATCTTTCCTTTTCTCCTTTGCTTTTTGCTTCTCTTTCACAGCTCTTTCACAGCTATTTGTAAGGCCTCCTCAGACAGCCATTTTGCCTTTTTGCATTTCTTTTCCATGGGGATGGTCTTGATCCCTGTCTCCTGTACAATGTCACGAACCTTAGACTATGTTGATCACAGTAAACTGTGGAAAATTCTGAAAGAGGTGGGAATACCAGACCACCTGACCTGCCTCTTGAGAAACCTGTATGCAGGTCAGGAAGCAACAGTTCGAACTGGACATGTGACAACAGACTGGTTCCAAATAGGAAAAGGAGTACATCAAGGCTGTATATTGTCACCCTGCTTATTTAACTTATATGCAGAGTACATCATGAGAAATGCTGGGCTGGAAGAAGCACAAGCTGGAATCAAGATTGCTGGGAGAAATATCAATAACCTCAGATATGCAGATGACACCACCCTTATGGCAGAGAGTGAAGAGGAACTAAAAAGCCTCTTGATAAAAGTGAAAGAGGAGAGTGAAAAAGTTGGCTTAAAGCTTAGCATTCAGAAAACTAAGATCATGGCATCTGGTCCCATCACTTCATGGGAAATAGATGGGGAGACAGTGGAAACAGTGTCAGACTTTATTTTTTTTGGGCTCCAAAATCACTGCAGATGGTGACTGCAGCCATGAAATTAAAAGACGCTTACTCTTTGGAAGGAAAGTTATGACCAACCTAGATAGCATATTAAAAAGCTGAGCCATTACTTTGCCAACAAAGGTCCATCTGGTCAAGGCTATGGTTTTTCCAGTCATGTATGGATGTGAGAGTTGGACTGTGAAGAAAAGCTGAGTGCCGAAAAATTGATGCTTTTGAATTATGGTGTTGGAGAAGACTCTTGAGAGTCCCTTGGACTGCAAGGAGATCCAACCAGTCCATCCTAAAGGAGATAAGTCCTGGGTGTTCATTGGAAGGACTGATGCTGAAACACCAATACTTTGGCCACCTCATGCAAAGAGTTGACTCGTTGGAAAAGACCCTGATGCTGGGAGGGATTGGGGGCAGGAGGAGAAGGGGACGACAGAGGATGAGATGGCTGGATGGCATCACCAACTCGATGGGCATGAGTTTGAGTAAACTCCGGGAGTTTGTGATGGACAGGGAGGCCTGGTGTGCTGCAATTCATGGGTTTGCAAAGAGTTGGACACGACTGAGTGACTGACCTGAACTGACTGAACTGATACCCAAAATATCAATGACTCAAACATGATAGGAACACAGAATATAAGTTTAACAAACTTGAAAATATAAAAGCCGAAGTTAGAATTTGCAGGAAACAGGATAGCAAGTGAAGACAGAGGTGTTGAAAAAGAGTAAGAACGATAGTATTCTCATTTAATATAGGGAGGGCTCTCTGCATGCTGCACAAACTGATGGTATAAGAAACCAAACTTTAAACAAGTCATATAAATATGGAAAAATAAGAGAATAATTACTTTTAAAGTACACCTCTATCAAATATTGAGAAGAGTGAGGAAGATTAGTAGGATAATGTAATTGCACAGCTGTTACTTTTCATAGATGAGAGGCAAAAAACATTTTCAGAAATTGATAACTCAATAAATAGAAATATATGTTTATTTTTAAAAATATTTAAGTAATTTGCAAAAGAAATTTTAAAAGACAACATAAAAATCCTTCTGCAAAGTGGGATTATTGGTGGAAAATTTTGGGAGCTAGTGCTACTTCTGTACTATCTTATTTTGAGCTGTATCATTATATATGCATGCAACACATGCATATGTATATATTGTACATATGTGCATATAAAACTATGGATATACACATACACATATAAAGCTATCTATACCAATAGTTAGCTATCAAGAAAGAGAGGCAGAAAAATTGAAGAGAGACTGCAGGGAACAGTGTTATAAAAAGGGTGTTTATCATAGGTCACCAGAGTAGTGATCTAGTCAAGGATCTCATTGATTTTTAATTGTACAACAGGTATTCATGGATTCCCCCTTTTCACCTAAGATAGGAATTGACAGGAGCCAGGCCATGATTAGTACACAGCGTGTTGGAATACCCTAAAATAAAGATATCTCGAAGTCTAACAAGGGGTGGGGGAAGGAAAGGGTGGGACAATGGAGAGAGTAGCATGGAAATACATACACTACTATATGTAAAATAGCTAGCCAATGGGAATTTGTTGTATGACTCAAGGAAATCAAACCGGGGCTCTGTGACAACCTAGAAGGGTTAGATGGGGATGAAGGTGGGATGGAGGTTCAAGAGGCAGGGGAAAGATGTATATGTATGGCTGGTTCATGTTGATATATGGCAGAAACCACCACAATATTGCAAAGCAATTATCCTTCAATTAAAAATAAATAAAAAATAAAATAGGGTCTCAAAGTCCAAACAGAGGCCAGCCTAGGTCCTGTAGCAAAGCTTGGTGAGTGGGACCAAACTTACTTACAGAACCACCTGACCACTCTTTCGGATGCCTCTGAATAGTAAAACCTACATAGCCATAGTGGAAATGTGTTGTTTCTTCTCAGGTCATGTTTCTCCTGCATTCTGACCTCTGAAGAGACTATTTCTGGTTAAATAACCCCATGATCCCAACAATATAAGCACTATTAAAAAAAATCCACATATTAGAGCCACCACTGCCACACACACTTCCTAAAATCAGGCCTTGCACTCCCCTTGGGAGGGTATCTAGGTGTAAGGCAAGAGCCAGGAAAGATGTCAGAACACGGGCAGAAGCAGGAAGCCTCGTGATGCCTGAGAGCCTGTCCACTCTTTCCCTAGACAGGCCTTGGTTAGTCATCCTTTCTGTTTGTACTCTGGTTCCCACCATTTCACCGTCTGTCTCACTTTCATCTCTTTTATTATTTAACAAATTTACCAGTTACTGTCCCAATTTAGTAGTGTTCCTTAGGCAAGAAAGCCTGATCTCCTTCTCATTTCTAGATCACTGTACAATGTCCTGAAGGTTACTAATCAACCAAAATGACTAACAGGGAATGATTATTGCCACCTAAAGGAAGTTTTTTTTTCCCTAAGAGGCTTTCTGCTCCTGAATTTTGAGTTTTACTCCTTCAGTACCTATGCTACAAGATTTATATTTTGAAAAATCTGAGTAATCTATTAAATTTCAAATTAAACAATAACTAAGCAATCCTATAGTATTATTGGAAAACACTTATGAATCAAGGAAGAATTCAAGAATTTACTCTAATATTTTTAACAATTTGATCATAAGCCTTTGTTAGAAGACTTGGAAATCAATCTCTGCCTAAAAAACATTTTTGTGGAAGGAATGGTGGTTGATTATGCCTTTATAATTTTAAGTATAGAAAAAAAGTAGCTTAGAACTTTCATAACCATTTGAGTAAAGAAAAGCAAAAGTCTGTTTTTATTATTCAGTTAAAGCTATTTTAGAAAGAAAAATTTCTATCTGCTGTATCTAATTTCTCCATTAAATGCTGGACCATCGGTTTTAAAAATCAGTTGTACAATTGGCCATTCTCAAATAATGTTATAAAAGTAGTTATAAGATTACTCCTTCTATTTTCTTCACAGGATTTAAAGTATCAGTTTATCTATTAACTTACTGACCCAAGTAAGGAAGCAAAATAATTTAAATTATGTTTTTAGGAACAAAGAAACATAGAACTCATTTCTATTTTGAGGAAGGATGAAAAACAAAGTCTACAATTCATAAAAGTCCATTACAAACAAAATATGATGCATACAAATATGAGATCCTCCAGAGGCCAGAAAAGACAGCAGGAAAATTTGCTTAAGAGATTCAGTTCTTATCCTACCTAATTAAAGAATTAGGAGAAAAACGAAACTCGGCAGTAATGACATGCTTTTGGTATTTAAAAGCATCTCTGGCATGAAAGCTTCATCACTCCCTCATTTACTTTACAATTTCTAAAATATAGACATGGCAACAACCCAGATTTGAATTGGGAAATTAAAAGCATTTTTTTCTTCCTTGAGGGGTTTATTTCAGAGACACTAAAATTGGATTGTAAGAAAATGTACAATGCAATGTGGCCAATGTCAATTTCATCTGCATCCAGTGAAACTGATCAAATGATAAGGTGTCAACAAGTACCAATTAGGAATATAAATATACAATGTGAAATAATCAAAACATTGTCCACTTATTTCAAATCAAGATGGACATTTTTTGTTGTGTTTCTCTTTTTCCCTCTTCCCTCTAGTCTCTGGAAAACCAATGGCCAAATTCAAACTTGAAGAAAAGACTGGCATATGGAACTAATTTTAGAGTTGTTAAATTTAATTAAACAGGGAGACTCTGAGGCTGAGGTGATCTTAATGCTCTTTCTGCCTAGGAGGCAAACCAAAATCTAAGCAGTAAATGCCTTAAGGTTACAAAAATCAAAAGGTAAGGACAACCAATCACAAACTAGGCTTTAAGGTATTTTTGTTGTTGTTTAGTCACTAAGCTCGGTCTGACTCTGACAGCACTGAGGCAGCATGCCAGGCTTCCACATACTTCACCATCTCCTGGAGCTTGCTCAGATTCATGGTCATTGTGTCAGTGATGCTATCTAACCATCTCAACCTCTGCCACCCCTCCTCCTTGTGCCCTCAATCTATTTCCCCATCAGGATCTTTTCTGATGGGTTGAAGCTTCACATCAGGTGTCCAAAATATTGGAGATTCAGACTCAGCATCAGTCCTTCCAATGAATATTCAGATTTTAAACTATGTGTGTATTAGTCTCTCAGTCATGTCGGACTCTTCGCAATCCCATGGACTGTAGGTCCCCAGGCTCCTCTATCCATGCAATCCTCCAGGCAAGAATATTGGCATGGTTTAGCCATTCTTTTCTCCAGGGAATCTCTCTGACCCAGGGATCAAACCCAGGTCTCCTGCGTTGCAGATGGATTCTTCACCATCTGAGTCATCAGGGAAGCCCTCATAATCAATCAATAATCCCCTTGATTTGCTTCTGCTTTTTCTCTATAAAAATCTCTCTCCAGCTCTTTTCTGGAGGTGCTCCTAAGAATTTCTTGTTCATGCTGCCCAATTCAGAATTTTTGCTCATTTAAACCCTTAAAAACTTTAATACGCCTCAGTTTATTTTTTAACAGACATGAGGTTGGTTCACAAACAGTTTAGGCAGATACTAACAACTTTTTTGGTAAAGAATCCGCCTGCAATGTGGGAGACCTGGGTTCGATCCCTGAGTTGGGAAGATCCCCTGGAGAAGGGAAAGGCTACCCACTCCAGTATTCTAGCCTGGAGAATTCCATGGTCTCTATAGTCTATGGGTTCACAAAGAGTCGGACACAACTGAGCGACTTTCACTTTCACACTTTCACAACAACTTTTAATTTTCTTATTTATTTATTATTGGTTCCTTATTTATGGATAGGCTGTGACATCCTATTTTAAAAAAAAGTAATAAAGCAACATTTATATTTTAATAACTTATGTTTGTATTCAGTACACACTCACTGAGCAAGAACTAATGGCAGAGCAGGCTCCAGTTCAAGTGTTAATGATGTGAATGTGACAACAGACAATAACCTTACTCACATTGATACGAATGTCTAACCACAGACATGGTACAAATGATTTCTCCAAAATCTCTAGTCTTATAAGTAAATAAGAAATTTACTTATAAGTAAATAATTTTAAGTATTTAAAGTAAATTTAAGTATATTAAGTAAATTTAAGTATATTAAGTAAACTTAAGTATATTAAGTAAATAAATTTACTTATAAGTAAATAAGAAATTTACTTATCTTCTGAAATCTGAGGCATAAGTGGGAGTGACATCATACGAGTTAATCAAGATATTAAAAATGAGACTTTAACAGCAAATCCTGCAATGTGGTTTATTCAGTATGTGTCTTAAAGTACTGGTCGTATGAAAGACACTCTATATATACATATGAGGTTTAAGATATAGTAATGGAATAAGATATGCATGGGATGTATTGTAATAAAGATTAAAATGCACTTGATGGGAAGAGAGGTGCAGGTGAAATGTTGAGGTGTATTTAGAGACAGAGTGATTTCTTATGACATGTGTGTGGGTGTCTAGAAGTAGGGTAAAGAGAGTTAAATTTTCACATATTTGTTTCCATGGAATTTTACTTTTTTACTTTATTTTTAATTTGTTGAATTACAATTGCTTTACAATGCTATGTTCATTTCTGCTGTGCAACAAAGTGGATCAGCTATGTGTATAACTAGATTCCATCCCTCTTGAGCCTCCCACCCCCCATCCCACCCTTTTAGGTCATCACAGAATAGTGAGCTGAGCTCCCTGTTCTAGACAGCAGCTTACCACTAGCTATTTTACACATGGTAGTGTACATATGTTAGTGAAATTTTAAAAAGACCATTTTAGTCAATGTGAACTTGTCCTAAAACCTGGTCACTTATCAAAACTGCTAAACAAGAGCTCTTGGTCAAATTTTAGTTGTGACAGGATGACCATGTTGTATTACTGAACTTGCAGTCTTCAAATTGAATCTAACAATGTTCCCAAAGGTGTATGAGAAAGACAATTAAAAACACTGATTGTAGTTGCTGCTAGCAGCAAATTTAATAAAGCATCCAAAATACTGTTAATTTATTCAATAGAAGTCAAGATTTCCCAACCGCTATAACTCTTCTATTTCATTCCCTTTTCATGACAGGCTGGTTATTATTTTTCCAGAAATGTTAACAAAGACAATCTTAAGCGAGCTGATTTTTTCAAATGGCAATGACTTAATGGAGGCATTGAGGCAGGCATAAACCCATAAATCAGGTTCCAAGTTAAGAAAGAGAATGTCAGACATTTGCGTTCAGGATTACAGTGCCACATGAGAAAGTTGTAGTTGTGTCATAGAGCAGCTTAATTTTGGAAAGCTTCTCTTTTGCTTTCTTCCATATGTTTAATAATGACAGATTCCATTAATATACATTATAATGTATAAATATATTTAAGAAAATAAGTTATATTACTAACTCCTACATTGGATTAACCTTTCTAACACTATTTTTACTCTTGGCTTTAAATAATGAGACCATAGGGAGTTGTTTAGAAATATATTTACAATGCATTTATAATCTGACATGCATTAAGTTTAGAGTCAAAAAAAATAAGGTTTCCTTGCTGATAGCTAGACACATATGCACAGATAAAGTCTTTTTTTTCTTCTACTGAACACTAGTGTTTATATGTGCCTCCTAGAACATACAGCCATCATACAGTCACAGTGGATGACTACTGAGGGTAAATCCCCTAGTTGAGGAAGGCAGAGCAGAAGGACTGTGTGGTAGGCTGCATGCTGACTCCAAAAGACACCAACTCCAACTCCTTGCAACCTTTGAATCTTACCTTACATGACAAAAGAAAATTTCCAAATGTGATTAAATTACAAATATTGAGATGGATAGATGATCCTGGATTTATCTGGGTGGATCCTAATGGTAAACATAAGTGTCTTTATAAAAAGGAGACAAAAGGAGATTTGGCCCACAGAGAGGAGAATGAAATGTGTTGAAAGCACAGAGAAATTTGAAGATGTTATACTGCTGGTTGGAAGATAGAGGAAGGAGTCATGAGCCAAGAAATAAAAGGAATGCAGCTTTACAATCTGCATAAGCCAAGGAGACAGATTCTTCTCTATATCTCAGCAGAGAAGATGTCCCTGAAGGTAACTTCATTTTAGCCAGTGAAACTAATTTCAGACATCTAGCCAGTCCTAGACATCCAGGACAGTAAAATAAAAATTTTTGTGTTATTTTCAGCCACTAGGTTTGTGGTAATTTGTTGGAGCAGCCATAGAAAACTAATATAGATGGAAAGATTTGAATGGACCATTAAACTTATTCACTCTGGAGCCACTCAGCCACAGTACTGCAAGGTACATATGGGAATTATCTGAGTGGCACATGTAGTTGTTTTCTATGATATTTGTTTGATGGGTTATCATTTTTGCTGACTTTACTGGATCTTTCTCTAAATTTCTATCGCTTGTAACATTACACTCCCCATTACTTTAGTTTAGTTTTTTATATTGTCAGAAGTTCTAAAATATCGATCAGAGCCCAGGAAAGAAATAAAGCATTTATCAAAATTTTATATAGTTAATATTAAAGCTATCTCAATAAAAGGCAACACCATATTTTCAATTGCTCAAGTTAGAGATAATTAGCAGCCATCTTGAACGCTTGAATGCATTTTTGTCTCACACCTACACACAATCTGTCAGCACATCTTTCAGATCTGTCTTCAGTATCTCCAAAATCAGACAACTTCTCTTTCCCCACTTTAAATGCTACCATCCTAGCGCATACTACTCTATTTAAGGCTCACAGTATATCCATACTGTATGGTTAGCCTTCAATGACTGTTCCTGATACTACCCATATTTCCCAGAAAGAAGAATGATCCTTTACAAAATGTATAATATAATGGATCATTTCACTCTCCTGCTCAAAACCTTCCAGGTATCTTCCCATCTCTCTTGGAATAAAAGCCAAACTCTCCAAAACTGGCTTCAAAGCCCACATGAGGTGTGCAACGTGGATTCCAGACTGAAGAAACAGAAGCCCACAGCTGAAATTGACCTACCGTGGCTCACAGACAACACACAACATAAGGGAAGAAGGGACCTTTCATTACTGGAAATCTTAAGGTCATTTGCGATTTGGCAAGATCTAGCAAAATGTGGCAAAATATGCCAAAAATATCCCTTTTATCATTCTCTCTTTACCACCTAACATTATACATTAATTTATTTACTTAACTTTTTGGTTTTCTCTCCATAGACATAATCCATAAATGAAGGACTTCTCTGCTTTGTTCACTATTGAATCCTCAATACCTAAAATACATAGTCCCTACCATTTAATGTTGCATGAATATAGTCACTACACATGTAAACAAACATCTTACTGTTACCTGAAAGAACAAATGACTACCCAGATCGTGGCCATCAATCCAATGAACATCCAATGAACACTCAGGCCTGTTCTTCTTTAGGATGGACTCGTTGGATCTCCTTGCAGTCTATGGGACTCTCAAGAGTCTTCTCCAACACCACAGTTCAAAAGCATCAATTCTTCAGTGCTCAACTTTCTTTATAGTACAACTCTCACATTCACACATGACTACTGGAAAAACCATAGCTTTGACTAGACAGAACTTTGTTGGCAAAGTAACATCTCTGCTCTTTAATATGCTGCCGAGGTTGGCCATAACTTTTCTTCCAAGGAGCAAACATCTTTTAATTTCATGTAAATTTTATTTATTCACCCTATCTCCCTCATTAGGTTAAGAACATATCTTGAGTATTTATAAAACATAACATTAAAATGGGTTTCCCTGGTGGGACTAGTGGTAAAGAATCTGCCTACCAATGCAGGAGACACAGGAGATACGGGTTTGATCCCTGGGTCAGGAAGATCTTGATATACTGAAGTCAGGAAGATACACTGAACGTATATGTTAACAAATCTTTGAAAACATTTCAAAATCTTAGAAAAATTTGCTCATAAGTTATGTTACATCAGAAAGTTCTGAGATATGACTATTTCCTTTTGGTAATAAAGGGGTTCCCACGGTGGCTCAGACAGTAAAGAATCTGCCTGAAATGCGGGAGACCTGGGTTTGATCCCTGGGTTGGGAAGATCCCCTGGAGGATGAAATGGCAACCCACTCTAGTGTTCTTGACTGGAGAATCCCCATGGACAGAGGAGCCTGGCGGCAGGAATGGGAGGTATGGAGGAGGGTAGGGCAGGGGTCACAAAGAATCAGACATGACCCAGCGACTAAGCACAGGTACACAATGATAATAAATATAGTCACAAGGGTGTCTGTCTGTTGAGGAGTTTTTCAGACACAAAAGGTAAGACATGGAGTCAGAGAGATCTTAGTACTACCTAGACAGAACAGTCTACATCTTTAAGAATGGTATGGAATCAATACTGTGATAAATCTTATTTTCTGCAAGTCTTATTGTGATTTCTCAGTGAGATTCATTCTGTAAATACACGACTTAAAAAGTGATAGATTCTCCCTGATTTTTCCATCATTTATGCCATATTCTATAATAATTATCAAGTTGTTAAGTATCCAGGAATCTATGAAACTCTCTCAATGTTGTTGTTAAATATGTGAAACATTTGACCATAATTTGAGTGCCTTGATAGTAAATGGTCCATACCTCATTTTTATATGGAGTGTTTCAGGAAACACTGCCCAAAGAACACATTTTTTTTCTTTTTTCCCATGTTTATCTAGAGAGAGTTAGAAAGACATTCAGGCAGGCTAAACCTCAAATGAATTTGATAATGTTCAGTGGTTATAAATACAAAGAGATGTTCATCTATTGAAAACACAGGGAGAAAAAAATCCTATTAAGATAAACCATCTAATTTGAAAGAGGCAGAAAGATAGGGGAAAAAAGTTACATTATAGGGTGGTTAAAAGCTAAAGTATAATAACCATTAAAAACAATTACTCTATGTGGTTCTTTCGCCCTATTTTAGAAAATGACTGTAAATCAAGTCAATCTAAAAGCACTGTTTATGGGAAAACATTTGCATTTTTAACTGAGAAATAGCTGAACTGTTAAAAATGCTTTAGAAATCAAATTTTTTATTTTATGTATATATTTCTTTGGACATTTGATTACCTTATAAAATTCTGAATATAGTATGAAAAAAACCTCAGAGTTTGTTTAACCTGAGCCTCTCTTTTATAAAGATAAAGAAATATGCTCAGATTGTTTACAAGCTAAATTATGGAGTTACAATGCATCATAAACGAGATGGTTAATTCCTGTCTTCTCATTTAAGATGTGTTAAAAGTAGTAGTTTTAATGTCTGTACCATAAATAGTAAGTTTATTATTACTTAATAAAATTTTTTTACTGCTTTTAATATGTACATTAGTAATGTTTAATTTGCATTGATTGTTCCTAAATGAATAAACAATCATGGGGAATGGGTACTGCAATAGTAAAGTAATGCTTAAAATTCTCCAAGCCAGGCTTCAGCAATACGTGAACCGTGAACTTCCAGATGTTCAAGCTGGTTTTAGAAAAGGCAGAGGAACCAGAGATCAAATTGCCAACATCCACTGGATCATTGAAAAAGCAAGAGAGTTCCAGAAACACATCTATTTCTGCTTTATTGACTATGCCAAAGACTTTGACTATGTGGATCACAATAAACTGTGGAAAGAAAGAGATGGGAATACCAGACCACCTGACCTGCTTCTTGAGAAACCTGTATGCAGGTCAGGAAGCAACAGTTAAAACTGGACATGGAATAACAGACTGGCTCCAAATAGGAAAAGGAGTACATCAAGGCTGTATATTGTCACCCTGCTTATTTAACTTATATGCAGAGTAAATCATGAGAAACGCTGGGCTGGAGGAAGCACAAGGTGGGATCAAGATTGCTGGGAGAAATATCAATAACCTCAGATATGCAGATGACACCACCCTTATGGCAGAAAGTGAAGAGAAACTAAAAAGCCTCTTGATGAAAGAGGAGAGTGAAAAAGTTGGCATAAAGCTCAACATTCAGAAACCTAAGATCATGGCATTCGGTCCCATCACTTCATGGCAAATAGATAGGGAAACAGTGGCTGACTTCATTTTTCTGGGCTCCAAAATCACTGCAGATGGTGACTGCAGCCATGAAATTAAAAGACGCTTACTCCTTCGAAGGAAAGTTATGACCAACCTAGACAGCATATTAAAAAGCAGAGACATTACTTTGCCAACAAAGGTCTGTTTAGTCAAGGCTATCACTTTTCCAGTAGTCATGTATGGATGTGACAGTTGGACTATAAAGAAAGCTGAGCGCCGAAGAATTGATGCTTTTGAACTGTGGTGTTGGAGAAGACTCTTGAGAGTCCCTTGGACTGCAAGGAGATCCAACCAGTCCATCCTGAAGGAGATCAGTCCTGGGTGTTCATTGGAAGGACTGATGTTGAAGCTGAAACTCCAGTACTTTGGCCACCTGATGCAGAGAGCTGACTCATTTGAAAAGACCTGGAAAGATAGAGGGCAGGAGGAGAAGGGGGCGACAGGATGAGATGGTTGGATGGCATCACCGACACAATGGACATGGGTTTGGGTGGACTTTGGGAGTTGGTGATGGACAGGGAGGCCTGGTGGGCTGAGGTTCATCGGGTCGCAAAGAGTTAGACACAACTGAGTGACTGAACTGAACACCATGTAAGTTTACTGAATGACTTTTCATCTATTTATCTCTATTAAGAAGAAATACATTATCAAGGAAGAGAGGTAAAATACTTTAGTTAGATGAATTTTGCTTAACACATTTATGATTATTAAATATACCTGGAAAAGAGAAAAATTGTGCTAACTGTTGCAAGATTTTACAAAACACATTGTTAAAAGCCTAATCATTTTCATCATTTGTTGGAAATCTTGTATGAATGTATTATATTCATATATTGTATGAATATATTGCCTTAGTGACAAGTATTTGAAAATTCTTTGCATGGGTTTCTGAGTTATCATTTTTATCTTTTAAAGTATAAAATATTTAGTAAAAATAAATATCTTTAAGTTTTTTTTTGCCATAAATTGTATTTTCCTAAAAACAAAGAGCATCAAGCAATTCTGGATATTTGAAGATTTCAATGACCCTTTCACTTATATAATTAAAGATTAAAATTATCTTTGTTGCTATAAAAGACCATGAGTCAGAACACATAAGTTTCAATTTCAACCAAGCTAAAGTTACTTCCAAATTCACTGATAATTGAACTGACTACCTTTATTGCACAGAGCAATTACAAGGCAAATCAACCATAATCATTGCCAAGAGAAGAAACAGTTGCTCAAGTATATGTGATAAGCCAAAACAACAGTCCTAGTTCCACCCAGCTTGACTAAGAGATACTTTCTCTTAGGTTCACTTCAAAACAAAAAGATGTTCTTACTATACAATGTCATTATTAGTAGTTACAGATTAGAAGTCTTACTTTCTATTTATTGTGGTGAATAATGATGCACCTGTGTGAAACCAAATGCCCCCTTTAATCAGTTTTGGTTATTTGCTTCTCTTTTCTGAGCATACTTCTGCATTTTTCCTGTACTGATCAATTACAACTATTGTTTTCTGGGTAGCTGCACAGCTTTCATACCCTTTCATTAAAGAGCTTATTTGTTTATATCTTCTTTTTCATTTGCATGATAAGCAGGATGGCTCCTCAATATATTCCACTATCCTAATTCCTGAGTCCTAAAAATATGCTACTTTACATGGCAAACGTGTTTTGCAGATGTGCAGTTATGAACCTTTTGATGTGGAGATCATCCTGTATTATCATTACTTAGATGGACTCATTGTAATCACAGGAGCCCTTAACACAGAGATCTTTCTCTGGCTGAAGCAGAAGAGATACAGCAGAGAGGTGTGAAGTAGGAGAGAGCTTTATATACCTTCGTCATTTTGAAGCTTGAGAGGGGCATGGAACTAGAAATACAAGTGGCCTTAAAGAGCAGAGAGAAGGCTCCAACTGACAGTTAGCTGGAAATAAGGGCCTCAGGGCTAATGCCCCCAGAAAATCCATCTTGCCAACAGTTTGAATGAGCTTGAAAAGGGTTCTCCCTAACAGTCTCCAGATTAGAGATCAGACAGGAAAATGCCTTGTGAGAGTCAGACGAAAGGAACTCTAACCAACACACACTTCTGATCCATGGAACTGAGTGAACAAATGTGTATTATTTTAAGCCAGTAAAAGTGTGGTAATTTGTTATGCTAGCATGGAAAATCAGATTTAGTTTTACAAATAAACTATATTTACTTCTTTGTGGCGGAGATAATTTTTTTTTATTCATGGTGATATCCTTGGTCTCTTCTACTGCCTTTCACATAGGAGATGATCAATAAAGTTTATTGATTGAATATAATGCTCTATTATCTTCCATCCTTGATCTCATTTTAAGTTGATTTATTTATAATCTATCTGTTTTCAAGAAGGATATAAAGTGATTTACAATAAAAGCAAATAAACTAAGACCCAAAGACAGAGACAAACAAAACAAACTAATATATAAAAGTGGGATTAAAAGATAGCATATACTTAACTTGATAGAGCAAGTAATAATACTTGAAGCCAAATTTAGCACTGAGCATCCCATAAGGCAACAAAAAAGAAATCACAATTTCTTACACAGTTCTCACCATCTAGAATTATAAAACTACCCAATTCATCAAGAACCATGCTTTTCTTCTTTTACACAGCATCTATACATAAAAAACACCAAGAATCATGATTGAAAACTATCTTCTCCAATGCATGGCTGAGGGATTACATATGCTTATATTTCTCAAATCAGTCCCTATTTATATAGTTTACCAAAACAACCAGATTATGCTTAGGAAATATAAACATGCCCATTGTCACTTTCCTTCAAGGCTGACTCTTGCAGGAAATCAGATGCTTGCCCAGGTCCCAAACTAACTGTCAATATTCACCAATAGAATAATCTGAAGTTTCTCAGCCCAAGGCTCCTTATACACAGTGATTACTAAGGACAGGTCCTCACTGCAACATAAATACACAACCATGTGAATGATGATTGTCACGAACCTTGGACCACACAGAGGAGAAACGAGTTCATGCTTTAAGCAGATGACTGGAAATGTACATGCTCAACTTACTTCATTTGAAGACAAATTTAAATCATTTCATCCCCAAATGCATTCTTGTCTGGCCCCCAAATCACTTCCAGATTCTCCAAATTACTTATTTAATACTTTTATCATAGGTAGGGGCCTACTGCCAGGCGTGTGAGGTCGGACATAAGCAGGTCAGCTTCTGCAGAGTTCACAGTTCAGCAGTCAAATTCCAAAGAAGGTCTTCATCTGCTTCATTTCTGAGGGAGCAAGAATTTAAATATTTTGGTGTTTGACACGTCTTAGATTGCTTCTTTCTTTTTAAAGTGTTGATCTCGTCAGCTTCACCAAAGTCACTGAATTTACCTGTTTTATTTCTACTATTTAATCTTACAGTATTTGCCATCTCCCATTAAATATGAATCTAATGCGATTCACTGAGGCCAGTGCTGTCCAAACTTGTTGACTGATAAACTTCTAATAATGAAGCATAACGAATTTGAAGTCCCACCATATCTAGGGATTTGCTCAAGAGAGTCTACGTGAGAAAAATGGTTTCATTTGTTGGTATTTTTAAACTTGCAGAACTACCTAGAACATTATTTCCCCTAAATATTTGAGTAAGGTCAATAAAAATAAATTACAAAAAGATGTATCATTTGATTCTCTGTATGCTCCCTGCACACCCAGTTTGTAGGCATAGATGTTACTTCACGTCAATTCAGTTCAGTTCAGTCGCTCAGTCATGTCCAACTCTTTGCGACGTCATGGACTGCAGGACACCAGGCCTCCCTGTTCATCACCAACTCCCGGTTTACTCAAACTCATGTCCATTGAGTCAGTGATGCCATCCAACCATTTTATTCTCTGTCGTCCCCTTCTCCTCCCACCTTCAATCTTTCCAGCATCAGGGTCTTTTCAAATGAGTCAGCTCTTCGCAGCGGGTGGCCAAAGTATTGGAGTTTCAGCTTTAGCATCAGTCCTTCCGATGAATATTCAGGACTGATTTCCTTTAGGATGGACTCGTTGCATCTCCCTGCAGTCCAAGGGACTCTCAAGAGTGTTCTACAACACCACAGTTCAAAAGCATCAATTCTTCAGCACTCAGCGTTCTTTATAGTCCAACTCTCACATCCATACATGACTGGAAATACCATAGCTTTGACTAGACGGACCTCTATTGGCAAAGTAGTGTCTCTGCTTTTTAATATGCTGTCTAGGTTGGTCATAACTTTTCTTCCAAGGAGCAAGCGTCCTTAATTTCATGGCTGCAGTCACCATCTGCAGTGATTTTGGAGCCAAAAAAAAAAAAAAAGTCTCTTACTGTTTCCACTGTTTCCCCATCTATTTACCATGAAGTGATAGGACCAGATGCCATGATCTTAGTTTTCTGAATGTTAAGCTTTAAGCCAACTTTTTCACTCTCCTCTTTCACTTTCATCAAGAGGCTCTTGAGTTCCTCTTCACTTTCTGCCATAAGGGTGGTGTCATCTGCATATCTGAGGTTATTGATATTTCTTCCGGCAATCTTGATTCCAGCTTGTGCTTCTTCCAGCCCAGCATTTCGAATGATGTACTCTGCATATAAGTTAAATAAGCAGGGTGACAATATACAGCCTTGACGTACCCCTTTTCCTATTTGGAACCAGTCTGTTGTTCCATGTCCAGTTTTAACGGTTGCTTCCTGACAGAAGTTGCTTCCTGCAAGCAGATTTCTCAAGAGGTAGGTCAGGTGGCCTGGTATTCCCATCTGTTGAAGAACTTTTCACAGTTTGTTGTGATCCACACAGTCAAAGGCTTTGGCATAGTCAATAAAACAGAAATAGATGTTTTTCTGGAACTCCCTTGCTTTTTTGATGATCCAGAAGATGTTTGCAATTTGATCTCTGGTTCCTCTGCCTTTTCTAAATGCAGCTTGACAATCTGGACGTTCACAGTATAAATAAATACTTCACGTATAAATAAATAAATGAATCAATAATCAATAAACTAAATTCATATAGAGAAACATACCTAATACTTGCCTATATGCTGAGGGTAAAACCAAGACTTTCGACTTTAGCTGTTAAATTAGAGTGATGGTAAAAGGACAAAGAAACATTGGTATGGTAAACAGTTGCTTGAACATTTACTTCTGGTTATGTGGACTTTACTCAAATGGTTTTGAAACATGTCAGACATGGAAAGACAACATTTCTAAGGCAACCTTCATATTAAAAAGCTCTACTGCTATAGTTTCCATTTCCTATGGCGCAGTTCCAAAGCAAGCAGAATGAAGGAATAAATGCATGAATGAATGCAATGATATAAAACATTAAGCAGAAAAAATGATTCCCAAAGTAATAAAATATATGAAAGCATATAAAATGGCATTCTCACTTTTTTTCCCTTTAATTCAGGGGTTCTAGCATTAAAAACAGCAAAAAATGAAAACCTATCTTGTGAAACTTATTTTATCAACACTAAACCAAATAGTTTTATTTGTTTATTTTCTTATTCATTTTGAGTGGTAGTTCTTAATAGAGTTTTATCCTGGCAGAGAAAGTAACTGCTTGTGCCCTAAAATAAATAATGTTACCTCTCCAGAAAAGTTAAACTTAAGAACACATTATAGGTTCCAACAGCAATAGATTCTGAGGGATCCATCACTCAACCAGGAAGCCTACTTGCCAAATTAGAGTTCTGATGGTTCCAATTATAGTACAGACATTTTCACTGCCAAATCATGAATTCAATTTTCAATAATGATAAAGAAATATGTTAGCTAAGTTCAATAGAATTTTTATAGCCTAGAATTTTTAATGCACTTGTGTATTCTGCTTATGTGCACTCAATTTTTTTTTTTATTTTTCACTTAACTGCCATAATTTTCAGACAACGATATTTAGTTTTTGCTACAACACAATAAATCAAATTTAAAGAGCTAGATAAAATCCAATGGAGACCCATTTTCCATGAATGTGATATGTCTTTTTGAAGAAAGAAAGCAATAAAAACTAAAAGAAACATTATGTAAATATCAGTATAGTTTGAGAGCCTTACCATATTGAACAGATACAATAATGCATTATATTATTATAGAAATGCAGTTTAACTCATCATATGTCATTTAATTTCTGATTTGCATTATAGAACTTTGTATATTAGAGCAGTGAAGATAGACACCAGAGGTTTCTTCAAGTCACAGTTATTTTAATCATCTTTTTGTCTACTTCATTCTTGTAAAGTACCTAATAACTTTCTAACAGTTTAGTTTCTTCTTCAGTAAACTGAGGATTTATTTGGGATCTACCTCATTACATTTTTAAGGGAGTTAAAATAATTAGCACATATAATTACACTGCAGAATACTGAATGCACAGCAAATGTCAATAAATCCTGATCACTAACATTTTATGATTTTTTGTTTTAATATTTACATTTTATTATTATTAACATGTTATGGTTGATTATTATAATAATTCACATACTAATGTGATTGGGTAGAATTACTGTCATCATGATCATCAACAAGGCATAACTGTTGAGAATCTATTAACTGCAGGATATTTAGCACTATTGACTTTTTTTTTTAATCTATGACTTAATAACTGTCAGAAATCTAAAACTGTGTGCTTTGGACACTAGAATGGATGTGACAAAGGAAGTGACTTCTTTGGAGTCATGGTATCAAGGTGGTAATTGCACCCATCCCACAAACTAGCTGTGTGATTATGAAAAAAAGGTTACCATCTCTGGAATTTGTCATCCTTAGATATTAAAAAAAAAACACACAACTAATTGAATGAAGAGATCTGTCTACAGATATATGTATGAAGCTTCTTACAAGGTCAAGATGTTTGCAAGGAAAGACTAGAAGGTAAACTTCACATTATAACTGATACAAAGACCTCAAATTAGCCAGGACGGAACATTCGCATGCTGAAGACCATAGACATGATTAGGTAATTCATTAGAAGGTTGTTTCATAGATCTGATGATTATAGGTAATAATAGCTATTTTTATAGCTGAGAACAGGTGTCTCAGAACTGAGACTAACCCCAGGAAGACAGAACAATTGTACCTGAATTTTTAGCACATGCTCCAGTGGAGGTTTCTTGCATTTGCACTGCTGTAATTCATCTCCATAACCATTGATAACTTCTCCCATTAAACTTATTAATATAATCAAGGAACTGATAATCAAATTCTGACAGCTTAGCCTCCATTTTCTCTCATCTAGAAAATAGTATATTTCCATTGAATTCATAACATAACTCAGAAGGGATAATCTTTTCCTCATTGCACTATTAGCCCTCTAAGTTGGCTATATTTTCTTAAAAAATTAAGTTTAAAAGTTTAAAAAAAAAGTTTATAATTACAAATGCTTCCATTCCATCTTTGATAGTCTGGACCAATAGCTGGTTTATCTTCTGATAAACAGAAATAGACAGAAAACTCAAGAAAACAAAACCCACTTATGGAAATTAAAATTTTCAATGAGAAAACACAATTTTTGACTGCTTAATCCTTTCTACTGATTTTCCTGTCAGCACTCAGAACAAGGGTTTTCAAATAAATGAACCAATCTGTAGGAAATAAATTAATCCCCTAATAACTAGAGCTTAATAATTTCTCAAGTATTATTTCTCTCCATAAATTAGTAATAATTATAATAGAGAATATTTAATTGCATGAAAATTTTTCATGAGTATATTTTTTTGTGCTTTTACTTTCAGTCTCAAAATGTTACCTCTTCAATTGAATTAAATTGCTTCAAATATCAATAGCTACTCAAAGCATTAATTTGTGATATAATGCCTACAATCTAAATGAAATCAGCTGCCCATTTTCCTCTGGAGCTAGTATTATCTCTGGTTAGGATCATAATTCTAATGTAATTGATTAATTACTTTTTTATTATAAAATATGAAAATATTTTGCCAGAAATGAAAGCAATTAATCTCTGTCAATCTTTTTAAATGCTGCATTATATTTCACTACAGCGAAGTAGCAGGATTGATTTAACCAGTATTCTATAATGGATAGCTGATGTGTGAACCACAACAAGTATTCCCATCACTTTAAGATGGGAATACCAGACCACCTGACCTGCCTCTTGAGAAACCTGTATGCAGGTCAGGAAACAACAGTTAGAACTAGACATGGAACAAGAAACTGATTCCAGATAGGAAAAGGAGTACATCAAGGCTGTATATTGTCACCCTGCTTATTTAACTTATATGCAGAGTACATCATGAGATATACTGGGCTGGATCAAGCACAAGCTGGAATTAAGATTGCTGGGAGAACTATCAATAACCTCAGATAGGCAATGACACCACCCGTATGGCAGAAAGCAAAGGGGAACTAAAGAGCCTCTTGATGGAAATGAAAGAGGAGAGTGAAAAAGTTGACTTAAAGCTCAACATTCAGAAAACTAAGATCATGGCATCTGGTCCCAACACTTCATGGCAAATAGATGGGAAAACAGTGGAAACAGTGGCTGACTTTATTTTTAGGGGCTCTAAAATCACTGCAGATGGAGATTGCAGCCATGAAATTAAGAGACACCTGCTCCTTGGAAGAAAGTTCTGATCAACATAGACAGCATATTAAAAAGCAGAGACATTACTTTGCCAACAAAGGTCCATCTAGTCAAGGCTATGGTTTTTCCAGTAGTCATGGATGGATGTGAGAGTTGGACTATAAAGAAAGCTGAGAACCGACAAATTGTTGCCTTTGAACTATGGTGTTGGAGAAGACTCTTGAGGGTCCCTTGGACTGCAAGGAGATCCAACCAGTCCATCCTAAAAGAGATCAGTCCTGAATGTTCACTGGGAGGACTGATGTTGAAGTTGAAACTCCAATACTTTGGCCACCTGATGTAAAGAACTGACTCATTTGAAAAGACCCTGATGCTGGCAAAGATTGAAGGCGGGAGGAGAAGGGGACAACAGAGGACGAGATAGTTGAATGGCATCACCTACTCAACGGACATGAGTTTGAGTAAACTCTGGGAGTTGGTGATGCACAGGGAGGCCTGGCGTGCTGCAGTCAATGGGTTCGCAAAGAGTCGAACATGACTGAGTGACTGAACTGAAATAAACTGATTTGAACTGCAACAAAAATCATTGTGAATCATCACCATGTACTTGTATATCAATACTGATTATGGGTGAAAATTTTAGAATATAATTTCTGGGTCTAAAAATTACATTTTGGTTTTGATATATGAAACCAAATTTCTCAATATATCCACACCTAACTCTACCTATAGCATACATGGATACCAGTTTAATCAAACACTAAACAGGTCAGGATCCTTTTTTCATGCACCCAGACATAGAGACGTTCATTCATGTTTTAATCTTTCAACCTTCTGAATAATTAAAAGGATCTAAGTGTGACATCACCAACTCGATGGACATGTGTTTGAGCAAGCTCCAAGAGTTGGTGAAGGACAGGGAAGCCTGGGATGCTGCAGTCTATGGGGTTGCAAAGAGTTAAACACGACTGAGCAACCGAACTGACTGAACTGAGCTGAGGGGAGAAGTTGTTCCTGTAATTTTTCTCCACTTATTTCCTTTTTTCATGAGTTAACTATTTCTTCCTCTACTCTCAAAATTTTTTTACTCTAAAACTTTCTAAGTCCATGAAAGAAATACGTTCATATATTGATGATACCACCCTTATGGCAGAAAGTGAAGAGGAACTAAAAAGCCTCTTGATGAAACTGAAAGAGGAGAGCGAAAAAGTTGGATTAAAGCTCAACTTTCAGAAAATGAAGATCATGACATTTGGTCCCATCACTTCATGGCAAATAGATGGGGAAACAGTGTCAGAGTTTATTTACGGGGGCTCCAAAATCACTGCAGATGGAGATTGCAGCTGTGAAATTACAAGACGCTTACTCCTTGGAAGGAAAGTTATGACCAGCCTAGACAGCATATTAAAAAGCAGAGACAGTACTTTGCCAACAAAGGTCCGTCTAGTCAAGGCTATGGTTTTTCCATGGTCACGTATGGATGTGAGAGTTGGACTGTGAAGAAAGCTGAGCGCTGAAAATTTTATGCTTTTGAACTTTGGTGTTGGAGAAGACTCTTGAGAGTCCCTTGGACTGCACAGAGATCCATCCAGTCCATCCTAAAGGAGATCAGTCCTGGGTGTTCATTGGAAGGACTGATGCTGAAGCTGAAAGTCCAATACTTTGGCCGCCTCATGTGAAGAGTTGACTCACTGGAAAAGACCCTGATGCTGGGAGGGATTGGGGGCAGGAGGAGAAGGGGACAACAGAGGATGAGATGGCTGGATGGCATCACTGACTCGATGGACATGAGTTTGAGTAAACTCCGGGAGTTGGTGATGGACAGGGAGGCCTGGCGTGCTGTGATTCACGGGGTCCCAAAGAGTCGGACATGACTGAGTAACTGAAATGAACTGTATATTATTGCAAAAAATAGAGAGGACTTTTGGGTATCACACAATCTAGGTGAGGAATTTTCACAATTGCTAACATGGTGTTTCACGAATAAATCATTCTTTTTACAGACACAAGTCTGTAAAGAGATTTAAAATGAAGGAAGAAGAGTGTAATTTGACAAAATCTGTACCAGATTCTTTGAATTTGCCCCTAAGTGAAGCTTATGAATATACATGTGGGATATGAATAGATATATGTAGCACTGAGGAGAAATCCAGTAAAAGAAACATATTATTCATTAATGTAGAGTCAAAGGAATGTCAAGACCTATATATGCTTTCTCCCAATCACTGCCAACTGCTACAAATATAGATAGAAAACATGTGATTTCAGAAGTAGATATCAAAAGAATACAGTCCCATTCTCACTATTAGGCATATCTATTTTTACAAACAAGTACAATATCTATTTGGGTTCCAGGAAAAAAATGTGAATAAATTACAAGGTTACCAAACAAGACTGTGAAAAAAGAAATGTCTCTGTGGCAAAAGAAAGGGAAATGGAATGTTCACTGAGAAATGAAAAGGAAAAAGAAATGTGTGGTGGTTTTAAAAGGGAAGGAATAAATGGAAGTTTGGATCTTCCCCAGATGTTTGGAGAAAATGTTTCCACAAACCCCAAAGGACTCTAAAGCTGTTGGCTAAAGTTCCACCATCTCCCACATGTCAATAAGCCTTCAGGGTTTTTATGCATTCCTAAACAGATGCCCTTGTAATACTGTCTTCAAACAAGGGAAAGCTATACTGGAATTTTGACAAGTCTGAATGATTCTTAATCACAAAAGCCTGCAAAGATGGTTTCTCCATTAACACACTGCTGCTCTGGACAGAGGACAGCTGAGTCCAAAACAGCCTTGAGAACAAGCTGCTTCTTCGAGTCACCCGCTGTACATACATCTTAAATCTCTCTCTGCCACACAAGGGATATGTGTGGCAAATGTGAACCAATTTCAACTGCAAACTCCATTTGGCCTCTTTCCCATAAAAGTGGGTGCAAGATCCAATTTCGGATATTCAAATTCAGCATATTTATACTGAGTTTTTTTTTTCTTCAGTTTTTATTTTGATTGTGCTTTATGTAGATAATGCTATACTTTATATTTGGCATGTAATCTTCAGCCTTCTCCTTCTCTAACCTAGTAGTACAAGATGCTGCTGCTGCTGCTGCTAAGTCACTTCAGTCGTGTCCGACTCTGCGCAACCCCATAGACGGCAGCCCACCAGGCTCCCCCGTCCCTGGGATTCTCCAGGCAAGACCACTGGAGTGGGTTGCCATTTCCTTCTCCAATGCATGAAAGTGAAAAGTGAAAGTGAAGTCGCTCAGTCATGTCCGACCCTTAGCGACCCCATGGACTGCAGCCCACCAGGCTCCTCCGTCCAAGGGATTTTCCAGGCAAAAGTACTGGAGTGGGTTGCCATTGCCTTCTCCGAGTACAAGATGCTAGTCTTGACTTTTTCCCTCTTAATATTCTAAACTTGGTTGGGAAGATCTTTAGTTTTCACAGTGCCTTCTTCCTAGCTCAGGGCCAATCTTCATACTGATTATGAAAGAATTAAGGAACTCCATAATTACATGCTTGGGGATGATAAGTGGCAGTTTGAAAAACTGGTAAAAATCAAACAAAAATGCAACATGCTCCACATTCAGACGCATATATTAGTTTTGGCCTTGCTACTCATTTGGCGAAGTAAAATCCTCACTTTGCTTAAAGCTCAGTTTTCTCATCTGCAAAATCAAATTAAGTGCAATTATACAGCCCATTTTACTGTGCATTGTGTGTATTCACATTATCCTCCATTATTAAATTTATTTACCACTTATTTAATAAGTATGTCGGAGACATATGTCGTGAGGATGAGAATCACAAAAATAAAGCATGTAAAAGTACCTTAAAAAAGGTTAAGCTTATTTCAGATATTGCTATTACCACAACTTCACCCATTACTGTGCAACTACTGAGCAACAGGAATTCTATCATCTTCAAAGTAGGGCACACACACACACACACACACACACACACACACACACACACACAGAGCTGCATTGTATCATTCCTGGTACAACCAGACTCTACTTCAGCCATAGTACAGGATCAGTTCACAGTTTCAGGGCTATTAGGGCTTCCCCGATGGCTCAGCTGGTAAAGAATCTGCCTGCAATGCAGGAGACACAGGAGATGCAGGTTTGATCCCAGGGTCGGGAGGAACCCCTGGAGGACAGCACGTCAATCCACTCCAGTATTCTTGCCTGGAGAATCCCTTGGACTGATGAGCCTGGCAGTCTACAGTCCAAAGGGTCACAGAGAGTGAGACATGACTATAAGACTAAAACTTAACTTAGGCTACCCATAACGGGTTTCCCTGTCTTCACTGCTAACCACTCTAAGTAAAGCAGTTAAAGTCAACAGCTTTATCCTTATCCTGTCAGAAAGGGTAAGAGATATCACAGAGTTTTAAGACCACCTTTCTTTTCTCTCTTTCCCTACCTTCCACATGCATAGACATCTGATTTTGGCAGTTGCTCACTTGAATATTTCATATGATGACCAATGAAGAGGTCTTATCCATCTCATAGTCACTGTGCACCTCGGACATCTGTTCCTACTTTGAAGAAATAAAAATATTCACAGTCTAGTGATATAGAATACAGTCAGCAGTCAGACATAGTTTTTTACTCTTATTTGATGAGAGAACACTTGAACACCTATTATGAGATTTTATGTTAAAATTGATTTTTCATTATACGCTCCTGTGCTAACATTGGTACAAAAGGCAGAGTCAATTCTTTCTGCATATTTGGGCCATTCACTTTTCCTCATCCATTTGAGGCTACTTTGCAAAGAACATTGATTTCTTAAAACATTGATTTTGTTCTTGATAAAGTAAGCACATATACAATTAAAATAACATTTTAGTATTATAGAAGTATGGAGGTATTGATTACAACTAATATGGAGTAGAATACATAGCTGTCTTCTAGTTTTGTTGGATTAGAAATGGATTTTCAAGAGAAAAGGTCTTAGGTATTTTACAACAACTTGGTATTAGATGTTTTAAAATTCATAATTCTAATGCTTTTAAAAACTATATGTCTACATTCTTTACCTGAAATGGAAATGAAGGGCTGATAACATCCCATTTCCTGCACTTATATAACTAGTTAGTACATAACTTTATACTAGTGCCTTCTATATACCTACCTCCTCTTACGTGCTTTATATATAAAAGCATGACAAAAATGTAAGGAGAAAAGAGTCAGAGACAGACAAGAAAAATAAATTAAAGTAAAAACCACCAAAAAGTCTAAGGACAGGATACAAAGGTGCAATTCCACTGACCTTGGAAAAATAAATTTTGTTGCATCTGTGTCAGAGTTCAGCAGCAAGTGTAAAAGGTGGGGGATGTAATTTTATGGAATTCAAAATTTCTTGTCACTATATTGCTTTCTGTGCAGAATAAAAGCATTCTTAGAAACTATACATACACACACACACTCACACACACAAACCAGATGCATCTTTTAGTCTGTCACTGGTCCTGACTGACATACGATGGCTGAAGATAAAGACAAGTATCAGAACTACTAATAACGATCAGATGTGTCCTCTCCATGTTCACTGTCTCCTGTAATAATCATACCAATTTCTGTGTAAAACTTTTTTGGACTTGAGACTGGGACAGAATTATGAAAAGATGCTTCAAAGAAGATGCCAAGTAGCAGCAAAATTTCCATTATTAGGTCATTCAGTCCAGGAAACCATCCTGATTCTTACACACAGCTTCACATAGTTTCAGAGGTTACTGCAGCTAATAATTAGAAATTTGAAGATGGGGCAGGATGAAATCCTGAAAATAGGAATGTACAACATGTGGACAAGGGATATATGTATATATTTCCCTAACTGGAAGAAAATAATGCCTAAATTTTTTGACTCATCTTCGCTTTATACTATTATTAGTATGGTTATTCCAAAGCTCAATTGTTGACGGTTATTCCAAAATACAAGTATCTGTGGGATTTCAAAATTTTAAATCATTCAAATAGCTCTTAATTTAATTGAAGTAGCCTTTTCTTAGCAAGAAATACAAACCCATCTCTCAATAGCTACTGGGTTAGAGCTCTACATAAACCCCAACCACATGCACACACATAAACCTTCTGCACCCAGTCAAGGCAGCAGAACAGCCACTCTAATGAATCTGCAAGCATTGCGCCCTCTGCTGGCAACATGTTTTCATCAGTTTTCTCTTTGTGTCAAATCCTACCCACCATTCAAAATTCAGCTAAACTAACATTTCCCATTGGAAACCTTCCGTAACAGTTTTCCTTGCTGTGAAGAGAGAGACTTCTAAATTATGAAAGAACTATTGGGGCAGATGCCATAGAAAGACATAGGCAAAACCTTCTGGAGGTTCAGATTAGACAGATCATTTCTCACTCCAGTGGTTTTCTATCCAACTTCATACAGATACTAGTTTTTGAGCTTTGGAGATTTGATAAGTGGCAAAGAAGATACAGTTGTGAAGACAGAAGCTTAAAAGGGAGAGATAACGGTGAAAGGAAGATTGACACCAGCCTAAGGAATTTACACTGTGATCTTGAGTTAGCGGGGGAATGCAGACTATTATGAAGCAGGGGATAAATTGAATGACAATTATCCTATAGAAATATTAATATGATATATAAATGCAAAATTTACTTGTATAAGGAAGGATACATTATAAGCATGAAGACCAGACAAATAATTACTATCATAGTACAGGAAAATGTGTCCCCAACAAGGATAATGTTGTAATCAATGGGGCAAAATTTCCAAATGTTTCAGAAACTGAATCAATGGGATTTATCATTTTATTAGATGTGAATTGGGGAGAGAGATAGATGAGTTTAGTTGTTATCACAGAAACTTTGATTTATGCTTGCATGTACTATTAGAGGGGACTGGGAGGAAACTGGAAATGCATTCCTAAAGTTTAGGAGAGAACTTAAGGCTGAGACAGGTAGATAAATAGATAGACAAAATTATACAAAATATTATATATATGCACATATATGCACATGATAGTAGTTTTGTAGTGAAAATGAGGAATTATAGACAGGTGTGTGTGTGTCTGTGTGTGAGAGAGAGAGAGACAGACAGAGAGGCAAATAGGGAAAAAGCCAAAGGTATACAAAAACAGAAGCCAAGGCAGGAGAGCAACTATGATCAACACTATCCAATGTCCAAGGAACCATCCATTATTAATAGAATATTTTAAGGAAGTTGTTGAGACAGGCTTAGAATTTTTGTCTCTGAATTCTAAATTATCTCTCTTTTGATACCACTGTCCAGTATCACATCCCCCCTTTAAGAATTATAGGTTTTCTCTGGTATTTGAGGCCTCGGTCATAAATTTCTTCTGGGCTATGAGAAAGGTTAATTCAGGGTACAGTCTCACTCTTCTTCCTAGCCACCTAAATGCATCTGAAAATGGTGTGAGAGGTGGTAGGTGGAAAAAGACTTGCAAACATATGGAAATGTTAGGTAGTTAGAAAAGGAAAAAAAGAGTCCAGAATGGTGGTGGCTAAAACACAAGGATGGGAAAAGCCCCGGAAAATAGAACAAAGAAGGTCCGAGGACTGGAGTGAGGACCTTGGGTAGAATGAACAGCACTCCTGGCTAGCCCAGTTTACATAGAGCAGGCCCAGGGAGGAGAAAAAAAACATACAAAAAGAGGAGCCAAAGGGCCGGGGGTCTGTCTCTTCTTTTCGTGTCCTTTGGGTAGGCATAACCTCATGCCTCAATGATGTATTTTCCTTCATTTTCTAAATAAAACTGAGACTTTACACGGAGCTGTAACACTGATCTGTCCAAGAGCTGTGACACGGTTTGTCTGAGGGCTGTAACACTGGTCCATCGCTTCAAATTTTTGTTGTGATGAGACAGAACTGAGGAAATTACATACCCCCCCGACAGAAAGAAAGACCAACACCAGTTGATATTAAAATGTATGTACATATAGTTCATTTTAACAATAAGAACATATACAATTATAATTCATTTTTATATGAGACACCCAAAATGAATGTCTTGATTATGTTTATGTCAATTTTATCACTGAAGTTTTCCAAATTTATCCCAAGAATGCTTGTTTTTAAAATAAGATCAATCAGAGTGCATGATTTGGGAAGCCTGCTATGTGACATTCATACAAATTAAGATGAGATAAACCTAAATCAAAAGAAGAAGAAATTTATTTTACTTTTGCAAAATCTAATATCTAGAGTCTTAAACGCCCTGACTTCATTACATTCACTAACACATTTACTTGTTTTGAAATCATAATGCATGCACAGAACTATAGCTACATATAAGAAAAAAAATAATGGGTTTATTAAAGCTAAAGGGTTTTTACATTTTTTTAATGTATGGTATATAATATAGCAATAAATCAAAATCAAATTTTTGGAACTTTCAAACAATGTATTTGAATTTTAATACTGTGTATGGTTTAGTGTTTCAATCTTATTACCATAATATTTGTTTGACATTACATTTCTCCTTAAACTTCCTCACAAGGTAATCCAAATAATTTGTGTGGGTAAAAATAAAACATACCCTGGTCCATTAGCCCTTTATAGTTCTGCAGGGCACTGTAATAGGCCCTATGGAACTGTAGACTAGAATTAACCTTCCTTCTACAGCCTCTCCCAATTTTGTATTCAAGCTGGTTGATCCCCAGAGAGTGGCTCAGCTGTTAGCTGGTGGTTTATGCCATTTATAGAAATACATTTACAGAGTTAATTCCTGCTCAGGACAACATCGTGCTGCATCCATTTCATAATATTTTCCTCTTTGAGTTTTCCTAAGTTTTCGAATACTGTCATCAGAATCTCTTTGGGGCCCAGGCAAGTCACTTTGACATTTACACTAAAACAATAAAGTTTTAGACACAAATTGTGCTAAAAACAATATTTGGAGTCTTAAATTTACAATAGTGATATGTATTTTATAATTGCTTTAAAACATTGTTAGTCACACTCTCTAATTTTCTTAACATACTGTCAGATTTTCAAGCAAGCCTCATTTTGATATAAAATATCATATACCTAATTAATATCTTTCTCTACAAGTTAGAGGCTAATATGATTAAATACTGCAAAAGAAACCAACTCAGGACAATTCCAAAACTAGGAGAGAGACAGAGACAGAGAAGATTCAGGTGAGTATTACCTTAGTTCTATACCTTTGATACATGTAAAAATGATCACTGTGCATTACTTCACAAAGTAGAAAAAGAGTGTAGTATTCCCAGTAATTTAGCAAGGAAGCATTTGTCTTCAACTATAAACATTACGGGACTTTGGAATTTAGAAAAATACAACTGCAATGATAGTAACACTTGAACTGTGAATGACTAAGAAAAATCCCCAAATGGAATGGTACTCACATGCGTGGGTTACACACTATGATTCATGTTACTGAAAATTAAGTAATGGTGGTTGAACAACAGAAAACAAATGGGAAGAAAGAACAAAGGAGTGAGAGTAATTGTGTGTGCTTCTATGAATGGGAAAAACATGATGAGAACTGGGAACTCTATCTTTTTTCCATACTGAAAAATTTTAATTGTAAAATATTTAATTTGGTCTAGTTTTTCAGAAAATTTACTAATTTATGCTGGAATTATGTTAGATTATTACATTATATGTCTATGTATTATACTGTGTATATATGTATATGATCATATTTTCTTCAGTCAGTACATCCCTCAAAAGGTTAAATTATATGTTTTAATGCACCTTTTCTTATGTACATTTACCTCCTCCCCACATATATAACAGCATTTCCTATCAAAGTTACAAGGAATATGTTACTCTGAATGTATAAAAAACAATCTTAGCACTGCAGTTAGAACATTTCTAATCTTGGCAAGATAAGTACAGATTCAAAAACAATTATTTTACTAAATAATTTCCCAGGTGAGTAAGAAGCTAACGGTCTACATTGTGGTGAGTGTTTTAATTAAAGATCTTAAACGTAATCCCTAAGGCTTCTTTAAACAGTCTTAACTATTAAAAGTTTAATAAAAGAAAGAAAACAAAACAACAGACATTCATGCATTCATAGGGCAAGCACATTCTATTTTCTGAACAGAGATCCTTATTAGTTTGCTAAAGCATAGTTTAGAAAATGTAATTCCACACACAATGGGTTTATTTCCCTGGTGAGACTGGCAACAAAACTTCACATTTTTGAGCTGTATAGAAACACTAATGCAAAAAAAGCTAGGCTATAAACAGTACTTTGTGAAGTAGAGACAAAAAATAGCAACAAAAAAATAATTTGGAGGGGGCTATTCTTGCCAATGTTATCTTCCTAATTTAATCAGTTAATTAGATTTTATGTTGTCATTTGAAATTATATTTGAATTAGTTTATCTTTTTTAGTGATAATATGAAACCTTGCAGAGTATACTATTAAAATACTACAGTTTTACATTCTCTCCTAGGAGTACCTTTAAGTAAAATTTTCACTTGATAAAGTTTGCAACTTAAATATCTATGTAGATCAAATAAAGTGAGTTAAACAGTCTGACAAACCAGAGACAGAAGCAAAAGAGAGTTTAAAGTAATAGGTCATGGAAGATACTACAGTAAACTAAAAAGAACACACAGTAGTTGCTTAGCTACGGCTGAACTTTACTGGAAGGTGGGCCCAGTATTGTTAAATATTTTGATATTTTGAAAGAAGATTTTAATAATTCAGATTTTTGTGTAAAATCAGTTGTTTTCTTAAATGATACAACTTACATAAGGTAAAAGTAATAGACAAAAACAATAACAAGCAGATAAAAATTCTAAAACTCACTCTTCTGGGGCAATCCATATAGCCCCTATGTTGCCTTCAAGTTGGCAATACACAACATCTTACTATACAATTTAAAGTGTAAAATATCTCTTTGGCTCATGCATGTGATACATATATATAATGCTGAATTTTAATACTCTGAAATTAATATATTCTAAATGTCAGCCCTTTATTTCTTCAATTTTCAATATGGATATGACATTTTCATCATAGTATAATAATTTCTTCCTTGATGCATTATTTTATCTAAAATTTAACTTGTTAGTGACTTCAGATATCTAGTACCTGTTTAGTTGTTGCCAATTTCCCTCAAGTGAATTAAATCAAACTTGTAATATCTGGTCTATCACTTGATAGAATACATTATTCTTATAAGCCATGCCCTTTGCAAATGGTAAGATACTTGCTCTTCTTCCATTCCTAACATTTGCATCCAAGAGGACTGTAAGTGGCCACCTTGGTTCAGTAAGCCACAGTGGCATAATCTAAAGGAGATTATTTTTCTCACAACACAAGACGTCTGAAGATATATAGTCAGTGTTTGCTTAGAAAATCACCAGAGGTCTAGGCTAGCTCAATTGTCTTGATGGAGAATCCGCAATTTGTAGCTTTCAGCCTTACAACCACAATGTAGTGACTCCACCTCAGGAATAAATAAGCAGTAAGATAGAGGGTGTATCAAAAGGCAAAGGGTTCCTAGCAGCCTTGTCAGTCCCTTTTAGTTAGGAAATCAAAGCTCTTCTAGGACCTCTATTCAGTATGTGTCCCCTCATATCTACTCAGCTAAAACTGGGTTATGGGACCTTCAAGAGAGTTTGGGGAAAGGGATATTTTTAACTGGGTACATTGCTGCCCTAAACAAGATAAAATTCTATAGCAGGAGAGCATATATCTTTCTCAGGCATCTAGCAAAATCTGCCTGCCATGATGATTCCACTCACACATCTGGAAGCAGTGCTGAGTTTCACTCTAAGAGCCAGAACTCAGCCTAAAAGCATTCTGCTGTGGCTTCTCCCACCACCACTTCCTCCTCCTCCTCTTCCTCCTTTTTTAGTATCATATGATCAACTCTTAAGGTATCATTCATTATAGAAAAATAGAAATAAAGGTGGCAGAGCACACTGTGTCTACTGGCAAGCCATCAGCATGAGCTACTGTAAGATGATTCAAAAGGATGGGCAGGGGACAGAGCCTACCTAAGCTGTAATGCATTATTAATCTGTCTCTGAAACTGTAATTACCTTCTGATTCTGGCTCCTCAAGCTTGCAAACAACTGCACTTAGCCTTCTCCTTTGTGGATGAATTAGTGATCATTTCATACTGTGGTTTACAGTCTGTTACTACTTTAGCTTTCACATTTGAAATTCTGTTAACTAATAAGTACATCTGAAATTTATAATATATGTGAAGTACTATCTACCCCATTATATGGATGGCAGCTTCTGTGGGTATTCCCTAGACCCTCAATTTATAAGCTCAATTATCAAACTGATTTAGACTATTTCTGGGATATATCTTTTATAAGGACAAATGTTGAATAGCTGAAATAGTTATACCTTCTTTTCCTTTCAATTATTTTTTTAAGAAAGTGAACATAAAATTTGTTTTCACAATTAAAATTTTGTTGAATAAATGGCTGTATGGAGATAATGAATGCAGTAAGAAGGATTAATAGTAACTACTCATCTTTATAAAACAATATGCTTTTTCATTCCTTTTTATAATAGGAAATATTTTATAACAATAAAGAAAATTAAAGAAAAATCATGAGAGAAAGCTAAAAATGTATCAAAACTCTGAACTATAACAAAGGTGAAGGTAGTGGTTCTAGAGGAAATATTTGGCAATGACACTTTTTCCAACCTCCTATAATTTAATTCCTAGTATTATCAACCTACTCAGTTTAATCAGTGCTAACCTAAGAGATATATTTTCCAGTAAATTATTTCCAGCCATCAAATGTCATTTCCCATGGAAATTCTAATAAAATGCCTAAAATGCATTATCTGACATTTCAGTGGGTCAGTAAGTAGCTTGTCAATTGAGATTCTAAAATCTTTACATGGTATGGATTTCTGCTTTATGTTCTAAACTCTTGACTTTTCACAGAATAATTTACATCACAATGAAGCTATTTAGCAAGGGATGTCAAAAAAATCAAGTCCAATTATATATAATGGTTACAGCTCCACATGTACACTGCATTATGAAGAACCAGCAACTGAATAGTTCTGCACTTAATATTGATAAATAATATCTCAGAGTTGCTTAAGTCAGCAATGCCTAGAGCCGAGGAGAAAACAGCTGACTACATAAACTTGAAAATCCTCTCAATCGCACAGAGACTTATAAATAAAAGGATCAAGAACTTATCAAAGCTTGGCCAGGTTTCTCCCTAGAAGGTTAAGATAATTTTTTTTTTTGGTAAGCAATTATTTTGTCATGTGCTTGGTAGACACTTTTGCAAAAATCCATGGATCTTTTGATACTGTAACATGTCTTTCATGAACACAAAAATTCAGCTTATCAACCAAGACATTCAACCCTCAAATCCACAGAAATCTCAAATTTGAATAACATTGTTAAAATGCAAATTGTATCATTTTCTCTTTTTTGATTCCTTGAAACATCTATTTGAAAGTTCTTCCAATAATTTATTCACTCATCAAATACATACAGAGCATTGACTAAAATGCAAGCATTACGTAGAAAGTAAGATTGAAAACCTCAGCCCTCAGGCACCTTCAGTCAACTGACAGACTTAACACTAATAACTATTTAAATAATCAACTAATTACAGTGATAATAACTGTTCCAAAGGGGTGGGGGAGAGCATTTGCTATAAAATATTGTATCAAAACTTTCTAACAGAAACTACCAAAAATTTCTCTCTAGAGTCAAAGAAAATATCGCTAAGAAAACCATACATAAGCTGGAATATGAAGAATGGAAAGGGGATGAGTCAATGAAGTGTTGAGAAAATAATTTTAAAAGCAGAGCAAACAGCAGGTGCAACAAGTAAAACAGAATTACAAACAGTCAAGGAAATTGAGGGCATCAAAGAAACAGAGTGTAACATGGTTTGAAAGACAAGAGCAATAAGATGATGTGGAAGGAGCAAGACCAAACAGAATGTTGTGAATTGTTGGAGTGTCGATTTCATTCCAAATCAGAGCAATTAAAGGGATTTGAAGGGACTTAAAGTGGTCTAGGAGAGGTAGGGACATAATCTTTAACTATTAAAACAAAGCAACCCTTTTATGTATCTGTTTATTAAATAATGTAAAAGGAATAATGGTGGTGTAATATTTATGTACTAAACATTTTTGTTTGAGAATGCCATCCAGTAGGTAGATACACAGACTCAGAGGAGTCAGCTGACTAAAATGGCTGACTCTAAAGGCATTCATAGGATCACTGCAAAAGTATTACACAATATCGTAAGCTAAATGTTCCAATTTTTCCTAAAGATGAATTCATTTTACTCTCTTTAGCATTTTAACTTTGAAATAAATGTGTCAAGAAAGCCAAGAAGGAAGATTTATCACTTAGGGATGCATATTAATGTAACTGAAATCTTAAATATAACGACGGAAATGGTATGGTGAAGACGAAGTCCCAGGAATTCAAAATATTCATATCAAAAGATGAAGTGAGGAAAATTTATGTTCTGAGCAAACCATGTGAGGATTATTACATTACTGTTTCCAACAAGTTCAAACCAAAACCCCATTAAATATTTGATCAGTTTGTGAAAGACCAGCAAGTACTCTTCACAAGCATGAATATGAACATCTTGCAGACAGTTTAATGCATTTCAGGCCCATAAAAAAAGATTATGCATGATACAATAGTGCAAAGTTGGCATATCCTAACTGTATAAAAATAAAAATGATAAAAACCACTGAATAACAAATGAGAGCTAAAGTTTGTTATAAAATAAGCTGTGTTTGGGAAACATCATAGTAGGCTGAATCAAGGGGTCACCAGCTAATACTCAAATTGCAGTATTTCAAATGTAAATTAAGGATTTCTCTATCATTCTAGACCAATACGTCAAACCTAGAATAAACAGTTATTTTAGGATAAATGTCCAGGTCAAGCTATTCATTTGTATCTATAAAGAAATGCCAAAACAATTTTCACCATCAAATTTCACTGTATGATTTTGCTACTATAATTGTAATCCTCATTTTAGGAGATTCTTTTTATATTAAAATACTCAAAAATTAGTTAAAAATCAAATACATATTTGAAAGGAGGAAATAAGGCAATTAATACACCAGTTTGCACAGTGGTACCACTTGGTATCTGAGATTTCACCCAGCTGAGAGCGAGAGGGAATAGCCTACTTTAAAAGACTGAGAGACACATTTAGCCTTGGGGAAGATAAGTGTGAATACTCTCAGAAGGGATTCCTCATATAGGAGCTCACAGAAAAATGGTAGCATGGGTAACTTAAGATGATAGACTGGAAAAAAATCATTGTCACGTGAAGAAGTGTTCTGTAATGAAAGGAAGCATGGTTAAGGATTTTATCTAAAAACAAAACAAAAGGCAAAAATTACTGCAGAATTATCTAATTCACAATTTTACTTTGTTATAAGCTACTGAAGCAAGCTTTGTTTTAATTCCTAAACAAATTATTAGAAATCACATTGAGGAAAAACTGGACATTTTAGTAACTCACCTGAAATCAAATATAATTCTTTCTGCATTTGGGCAAAGAGGGAGGGGCAGAAGTTAGGAGGGGTGAGATATTTTATTGAATAACTTAAACTGGCAATTTAATACTGATAACGATAAATGTTAACAAATTAATTAACAGTAACTATTCAGTTCTGATCTTATATTCTGTTTGGTGAAATATATAAACTTGAGGTGAAAGTTAAGTCGCTCAGTCGTATCCGACTCTTTGCGACCCCATGGACTGTAGCTTACCAGGCTCCTCTGTCTGTGGGGATTTTCCAGGCAAGAATACTGGAGAGGGTTGCCATTTCCTTCTCCAGGGGATCTTCCCAACCCAGGGATTGAACCTGGGTTCCCACATTGTAGGCAGACACTTTACTGTCTGAGCCACCAGGGAAGTCCTATATTTGAGATGGAGTTTTTCTATTTTAATATAGAAATATAGCACATTAATTTTGCTCATTTTACATTAAATTGAAGAATAGAAAGAACACACATGTTTACAAGTGACCAGTGCAGCTAACTAGTATGAAAAAGTGATTTTAAGACTGTATTTAGGGGCACAGATCCATAACATAAATTCTCTAAGGTAAAAGAAATCATCCTGAGAATGTACTACTGTGAATTTAAGAGAAATTCAAAATAAATTGGATGATTGCCTTTTTTGTATTAAGTTAGCAGAACCAGAATACTTAAATGGGTAGATGTATTGACTCATGTCTTTCTATAAACAAAACAATCTTTTGACAAATCTTAACACCTCCTCTCTCATTTTCTTAGAATTTTAGGATAAAGTATGAAAGCTCTATTATAAGCCTGGTAAGTGATCAACCCTTCTCTAAAGAGAAGGAATATACCATTCACAAAGCACAAATCTTTTTTTTTTAAATCACCATACAGTTCCTCATCAGAAGAATATTCAGTTATTAGATACTAGGATAACTCCTTTTCAAAGTTAAAACAAAATGTCTCCTTGAAGGTAGTTTGAGCAGTGATTTTTATCATTTCAGGTTTAGGAAATATTCATTTTTAATTTCAAAAATTCATTGATAAAGTGAATATGATTTCATAGCAAGAAAAGAATCAAAGACAAGGTACACTTTCTTCCTGGCTAATAGGCTGTTATTGTTGATAATATTAGCATTATTAAATAGACACATAGAATTTCTGTCTGAGACAATGATCACTTCACTGATTCCATAACTGACCAAACAGATCAGGCATTTAGTTAGACAATGCAGTTCACTCCAATGGTTTTCTAATCATCCTTCCCATATTCTGCCAAATGGAACACATTTTCTGAGATAGAATCTGCTGTGATGATCAAGGATACCTCTTCTGAGAATCCCTGCTTTCAAAGAAGCACTCAGTGTCTTTCTCTGACCATTATTAGTCTTTGAAAACATAACTTGTATCCCAAGCTTTTGAAATACGATACCAATAATGATGCCTCACTAACTACAAAATTTGCTCCTAGAAACCTGCATGTAGCATGCTCAAAACTGTGGAAATAATTCAATAGTAAAATGTCCAACTTAAAAAAAAACAACAAATCTAAGTTTCAAATTATACTAATCTCCATAATTTTAATATGTGAATACCATTTGGTTATGTACTTTAATGAGGCTAAAAAAAATCTTTTTTGGTGGTTATTGCTATTGAATCATTTTGTGAAATAGACTATCAATGACATGCCATTCAGATGCTATGTGTTAAAGTTGGTATTTACACCAGAGTGGCTCTAGATTCCAAATAGGTGCCCCTTCCTTGTTCCATACCTATTCCTCAGGGCGACGCAGACAGACAGGTATTCTAGAGGAATGCTTCTTAAAGGCATCAAATCACAGGACAGTCTTGTTGAAATGTAGATTATGATTTCATGGGGGGTGGGGAGGGGCTGAGATTCTGAAAATAAAACAAGTTCTCAGGTGATGCTAATACCTGGTATCACTAGCCACATTTTGAGATGCAAATATAATATTTGAAAGTATTCAAAAATTTTGTTATACCTACCTATGCAGGCCTGTAAATTCTATCCTGACCACAATTCTTTTTGTTTTCTGAGAAGATGAATTTTGAGTAAATACAAAGTAAAATATTTTATTATTTTTATATTATATGTGATTTTTAACCCTATTATTCTCATAAACAACACTGAATTAGGTTTACTCTATTATTATTTTTTTTAAGCAGCAAACAATAACCAATTTTTTTGAAACAACCACAGCTCCAGACAGAGTAAATTTTTTTTCAACCTGTGGGATTAATCTCATGTTCAATAATAATTAGTAAATGTTACCTGATTTTTCATAATAATGACTAAAGGAAGAATTTGATCTGTATAAAATATTGATTGTTAGAATATTGATGTCTGGTACCAGTCTCAAAAAATATGTGTATTTTTTCATTAGTTTAAAAAGGAGAAGCAAATAAAAAAATTCACAACCTAGTAGGTAGTAATATTTTTTACGCAACAAACAGAAAGTACTTTCTGGTAACTGTGTTTTCACTTTAAGGAAACTATCAGAACAAATATCCAAAAAGAACAGTTTTCCCAAATCTAAATTTTGATTCACTGATTAATTCTAATATATATTTCTTCCCTTCCTATAAATTTCATCATTTCTCTAGCTAAAAGCACAGAGTAAAATGAAAAACGTACCTTCCATGTTTGGCTGGAAAAATTTCAAAATCTCAGGCCACATGAGAAAAGCTATCAGCCAGAGTCAGTGATATTTGTGTTCCTTATTACAAGTTGCCAGATAATTCAGGTAAAATGCTAATGTCCAAAAAAGAATCTCTCCAGGCTGACTCAGTCATTTAGAAATCTAATTAAGTACAGAGACATAAGTATATTTGTGCATATTTATGTATTATGTATATTACACATATTATATAAATGTATTACTGAGATTAGATATGATAGCATGTTATTATTCTTCAATTCATACATTCTAGTAGATAATAGAGTTCAAAGACATTTTTATTTAGAGATAATGTGATTCTTTCCCCTAAAATAAAATACTTTTCTCATAAAAGTTGATTTATGTGAACAGCCAGCCAGATAACATATCACTCAGTGGGCTAATTCATGGCTGTGAGATAAATGATTAATAATGTACATGGTTCTGCATATCACTTTGTATCATGTCCTAAATGTTTATGATAATTGGGATTCTTTCCAAGTTATATTTACATGTACTAGGTAGATTTCAACAAATGAACTCAATTTTGCACTAGTCTTTTGAATTTTCTATATCATGACAATGGTTTCATGGAACACTTCCTGGACAATCTAGTTTTCTTGAATAAAGTGATTCTGTATTAAAACTTCTAAACTTGAAGGAGAACAAAAGCATCCCATTGGTAAAACCTTAGGAGATTTACAAAAGATGCTTTTGAAACTAATTTTCCCCTTTACATACTTCTTGAGAAAGATATACAAGGAAATCATATTTTTATTCCTTTTCTTTATGTCAATACATTAATATCTAGGGCTCAAACCGATACCTAATTGTCAAGAGGGCCCATTGTAATAACTGTCTGATGGTCTCTGGTTTCTGCAGTGACCCAAACCCACTTGGATATCACCTGGAAAAATGTCTCTTTTGGCCTTGCAACAGGAAACATATTACACTGCTGCCACAATTTCTGGAGTTTTGATAAAATGTTTCTGCTACTAGGTTGGGGTAGACAGGAAAGGGAAGGGACTATATGCCCCTGAGATATGCTATCTGTCTCTGAAGATTAACTCCCATTTTAAAAGCAAAACAACCTTAAACAAAAAGAACCACTTTATTTAATTGGCCCTACAGGGAATAGGGGAAAAAATAGGAATCCTAAACAATATTGAGAGCCAAACATTTTAATCAGTGACTCATCTGGCCTGGAGCCACTCCAGTATACTATATTATTAACTATTGAGACACACGGAGAAGGAAATGGCAACCCACTCCAGTCTTCTTGCCTGGAGAATCCTGTGGACAGAGGAGCCTGGGGGCTGCTGTCCATAGGGTCGCACAGAGTCGGACACGACTGAAGCGACTTAGCAGCAGCAGCAGTAGCAGCATTGAGACACAAACCCAGCTTTCCTCCCCCCACCCCCCCAAAAAAATGGCTATTGAATTACACCTAGTACTCTAAAATGCTTTTCATGAGATTGCACAATTAGGGGAAAAGAGAAAAGGAGAAAGAGTTGCAGTAAAGATGGGATGTAAGAGGTTTCTGCTAGCTTCAGTAGAAGAATCCATTTTAAAAATGCACATCACACACACGTACACACACGGACATACATCTACTATAAACTTTCCTCTGCCCAAAGGAACTTGTTAGGCAACTTAGAAATGTGTACAGAGTAGAACAAAAATTCTTTTACTCAAAGCCTCTTTGTCTCTTTAGGATCAAGTTAACACAGCCAGTGTCAAGAGTTTTCCTATGAGGCTTTGAATGACTTGCTGGAGGCAACGTTTTAGCATGCTATACATCTGGAAAAAAATACTTGATTGTATGTTCCTTGAGTTCCAGTCTACATATGGGGCTAAATTCAATTCTATGCAGTAAAATAATTGTGATCTAATTAAACAGAGAAAGAGATAATATGAAGACAGAGGTTCAACTAATCAGAACTTTAAAATTAGGACCTGGCTTCTTTTTGTTTTATGACATCCCACTCTCTCTCCAATCTGACAAAATGGCATGTAGATGTAAGTTCTCAGACCAGGCCGGTTGTTTTGCATCTTCATTAACATAGCTTGAGTTATTTTCAAGCTTCTAAAGAATATTACTGCAGTGTGGAAAATGTATGTTGCATTAATTTTTTAGAGTTGTATTCTTGCTTTCTGATGATAAAACAAAACCATATTTTATTAATCTCACTAGTCTGTGGCAAATAATAAATTCACAACATTAGCCTAATATATTGGAATTAATGGTCACGCTGCTTTTATCTGGTTCAGTTAAACTTCTTTAGTTGTGACTGCCCTCTTTGCTATTTGGGCAACACATGACTTATTTCAAGAGAGTGAAATAGGGCTTAAAAGATTTGTTTTTAATGCACATATTTCAAGAAATTAGGGTTAATTGAGAGTGGTATTACTATTTTGGAATAAATCTTTAAAATGCTATTATATGTTTTAAAATAGCTATTTGTGATGTCTTTGGATAGCAAAGATCATAGAATATGTCCATGAATACTTTCTACTTGAATTCCTGATGGACAGGTTAATTAGCTCATTCTTGTCTCTTTCCAGGGGAAACAGCTTAATAACTACTTTGCACACAAAGTCTTGTGGTGCAACTTTTACAGGAATATTTTTAAATTGTAGAAGTGCATACATTTATTATATAAAACTTAGAAAAAAATAGAATAGAGGATAACGACACTTCTGATCTTACAACATGGGTGCAGCTACTATACTGATATTCTGACATAGTATTCAGTTTACACTGAAAATCCTTTTTGGTATACCTTTTGCATTTAGTGTAATGGTACATACTTTTACATCATTTAAAACTTCATAACCATTTTATGTACACAAAATAGTCTGTCATAAGGTGCAACAATTTACTTAAGTGACTTGGAAATTCACATTTTCTATGTTTTTGATATTTTAAATAATACAGAAAACTCCATGTACATATCTATAATTTCAGGTCAGTGAGTCAAGGACAAAAATTGGACCCCATTAGACATCTACTGAAACTGCAATCGTGTGCCCTCCCCCCCACAAATTGCTTCTTCCTTATTTCATCCATATATTTGAAGTGGCAACTGTCATTTGTATAACATGAACTTACCCTCTGTCACAGTAAACTTGAATGTTCTCTGGGAAATTTTAATTGGGATTGAGTGAATGACCTTAATCCTCTCTGAATGGTTCCACTATGCAACTCTCAAGAACTAATGTTGGTATATTCCAACACGCAGATTGAGTGTACAGAGGAAACCTGAGTGGTGTCAGAAGGATAAATAAAACAAACGACAGAAAAAAAGCAGTAACAAAGAGCAGAGAGAGAGTGCTTATGACATACATTCCCACTAAATTACATTCCTGAACCATATTTACATTCTTGATCTTGGTTTTTTAGAATATATTTTAGGAACCTTGTATCTTTATAGCAACCCGTTTTTGTTTTTGTTTTTGTCCATATGGGGTTTCTGACTCTTCAAAGGCTTATTTTATAGTCAATGGAAATGAATATTTCAAAGGCTTTTGATACACACTGCATATGGTATATTTTACTGTGTTACCTTAGCTAAACTGAAGCTACATTTCTCACAATTCATCTTGTGCATAGTTTCCAGTTAGGCCACAAAAGAAACCTGCACACGATTTGGCGAGCAGAAAAGTGAGAACCCGTTTTCTCTCCAAAGGTGGGTGTAGGAAGTCAGGCCCTGGAGCATGCGCCCTGGTCTGCCCGCTGACTTACCTGTATGCTTGCGGCTCCTTCAGCTTCCGTTGACCCTCTTCCTTCAGCTTCTCTGAGGTTAAACGCATGTGTGGGCTTCTGGTGAAGCTGTCTACTTCTCCTGTAGGTCATCCTTATCATCAGCGTTAGAGTTGGTGAGGGACAGACAGGAGCTGAGTTCCAGTTTATCTCCTTGGGTTCCCCTTTATCCTCATGGGTTCCAGTTCTATCCTTGCTCTCTTCTACTTCATACCCCAAGCAACTTACAACAACTTTAAGCTCAACATTAGATGAAGAGGCAATGGCCTAGTATAAACGTCCCCCTCAGCTGCCACAACTCCATAAAACTTCCTATAATAAATTCCATATTTCATAACACAGTAATCTGATTCTCTGAAATTGGTCTAGAAGGTAAGTGTTATTACAATAAAAACTAAAATCATGTGGTATTGATGTTGGGTCCAGCAGCAAAGGAAGCTTGAAGGGCTTTGAAAAGACTATGACTAGAAAGAGCCTGACTAGCTGGAAGGAGCTGAGGGTTTAAGGAAGAGAGGCCAGTCCCCGGTTACTCGAATTGTCTCCAACTGATCAAGTGGTACAGGTGACCGATACTAAAGCACCGAGGGAAACCATCTCTGTGTCTGAATTCCTTACCTTCAACCTGTGCTATGCCCCTCAGGAAAGAGTGGTTTATTAGCAGCAAAATATGATTCATGAAGCAACTGGTGCTAGAAGTGAAGGGGTCAGAGTTGCATCTGCATTCCTGTTCTTGAGTTCTATGCTAGAATCCTGTATCCTTATAGAAAAATTCCCTTTTTGGCTCCCTAGTCCAAATTGAGTTTCTCTAATTAATTAGCACTCAAAAGGAGGCCTACCTAACAATTCACACAATCTGTAGAAACAAAGATTCTTCATGCATGTTGCTTCCCCCTACCCCCCCCAAAAAAAAACTACCACACTATATCCTTCCAATTTTATACTATTTTGAATGAAGAAATGTCCCCTACTTAAAAAACCATGATCAGTTATCATTTGATGTATAAACTTAAACAAGTTCTTTTGTTCAAGGAATTACACAGTTATCTAGGAAATATTTTATTGAGTTCTTGAAATGTACAAGGTAGTAGGTTAAACAAAGAGAAGGCTACAAAGAATTATATGGTATCACACAGCAGCAGCAATGAGACATTAACAGAAACTAAGGCATTTCCTTGATTCTATGACCCACTTATTTTTCACATTTAAATATGTTTAAAATCAAGGCACATAATTTAATTGATGGGTGCCTTTAATGTGGGAGTGTTTCTTTTCTTCCCCTTGAAAAGCTGCTATTAAATCAATAGGTGCACCTTATCATCCATGATGTTTTAGAAAAGAGGAAATGCAATATAGCACAAGCTTGTATGTAATAAGTACCATGTAAGTGACACCAGGAGACTTCAGATTTTCCCTAGTTGGATAATAAGAACATATCAAAGCATTTCAGCTGCATCTAGAAGAGGAAAGGGCATGATATTTAACAAAGATCTCCTGTGAACTCATAATATGAAAATTCATATAATCCTGACAACAGCTGTAAATGATAGGAATTATATTAGTTTTCCTGATCATACAAATGAGGATCAGATTAGTGAAAATGTCCTTGAATTTTCACACTTAGATGTCTCTAAGTTGAAGTACAGACTCTTTTCAGAACATGATAATGCATTTATATCATATTTACTAGGGACTTACTACATTCACTATGTAATATGTACAGTGTATTATGTTCTCAATCCTTTGCAAACAATAAGATTCCATAGGTTTTAATACCACCCCCATTTTAGAGATGAGGAAACTGAGACCCGGAGAAATAAAGAAAGAAGGTATCACAACTAGGAAGTGACAGAGCTAGAAGGGTTAGGAACCCCAGCAGTCCCCAAAAAAGAGTGGGTTTTATTATAATCACTATTCTCTGTGCCTCTCTTGACAGCATAAAATACCTTCTCCCAATTTCTGACTATCCCATTAAAAACTATAGTCCCCTGGCTTTGATTCCTCTTACCCAACCACATAATTAACAGATTTACGATGCAAAGAGAACAAGATGGTTGGATGGCATCACCGACTCAATGGACATGCGTTTGAGCAAGCTCCAGGAGCTGGTGATGGCCAGGGAAGCGTGGCGTGCTGCAGTCCAGGGGGCTGCAAACAGTCAGACATGCCAGAGCGTCTGAACAGCAATAACAATGTAAATAATTCATTGTCTGTTTCTACTACCTCCAAGTCATCTCCCTAAAGGCAGGGATGTCTGTTTGGTTCACTGATGTACGTTAGTCTGGGACTGTGCCTCGCACAAGGTAGAAGCTCCATAGTTATTTGTTGAATAAATAAATGAACACATTTTTAAAAGGAGATGAGAAAGTGTATTCCACGTGTGAACAGTAATTGGAGAGGAGCAGAGGCAGAGCAGTGGGAGTTGTGTTCTGAAACACTGATTAGTGTGGTCCGCCTAAGGTGTCAAGTGGGAGCGGAAGAAATCTGTGAGCAAGCCTCCCAGAAAGGGAGGTGAGAGGCACCCAGGCTCACTGGCAGGAGCCTTTGCTCCCTCACGTTTTGTTTGTAGCTTGTTCAGCAATAGACACTGGGAAGGAAGGCAGGAAGACACCAAAGTAGCTGTATTGTTCATATTTTTTCCTCCCTTTGGCAGCTATTTGCTCTCTTTCCTGCTGACACTACAATTTCAGCGATTTAATGATACAATTGTTTCTGAAAATGACACAGAAACAGACACCCTCTGCCATTTAATTGGCTGCCCTGACGAAGTGGAATCGGCTGCTTTCCAATTTCATTTTTGAGGGGTGTGAGAATCTGGAGAGGCTGGGGAAAAGATAGCATTCACTGCCATTATAAAAGGTAAAATCTTAAGGAAGGATATTAAACTCAGCCTTTTTAATTAAGGCCTGTCACTTCCATGGCACATAACAGGATACTACGAAGATCACTCAATCCCAGCAAAGACTGCTAAAAGAGTTTCTCCAATTCAGTCTGCCCTTAGGTCAATGGAGCTTCACTTGCCATAGAGTTTCTACATTATTTTATGTCAAGTTTACTCTGAAGTGGTTTGCTAATCCTAATAAATCATAGCAAGAAGCATGCCTCTGTTGCAAACATCTGACCATTTGAAAACCTTTCCAAGGTTTTCACCTTGGAAATAATTCCACCAAATAATAATGGTGGAATCCATTAGTTTCACACATATTATGTTTCGCCAGGACCTATATACTTGATCTCTGTTCCAAACTACCTCTCATAATAAAGTGTTCTATTTTACGCTCAAATATATTTTCAATCATCCTTCTTCTTTAAAATTATCTTAGCACTACAACATTTATTAAGTTATCCTGTTGGGAAACTAAGCAAATGTTTTCTCTCATTTCCCTATACCAAAGATTAAAGAGTTATGAAGCAAGTTGCATCTCTGTCTTATGAATCTCATTCTAGTTTTAGTTCAAAGACCAATTTAGAATGTATTAACGGAAAATTATAAATGGAATGCCACTGGGTCTTACTGGAAATGTTATAGTTCTAGCCAAGAAACAAAGTTAAGTATGCCATGTTAATCTCTTCTCAGAATAAGTGGTTACCAGGGGTCACTTGGGGTGTTCCGACTCAGTCCTTCTGCAAGCTCACCATTTTGCCTAATGTGTGATGTTTAAGCAAGCAGAGGACTGATACTTGAGACAGGTGCTTGAAATCAAATGACAGATTTCTATCCAATCCTATGTCACCTATAACTGAGGATTAGACTACTTTCACAAATAGACAATTGGAAAGACCAAAGAACTGTCAGTTACAAGCCAATAAGGTACATACTCACTCCACAAATAAAATTTCTGTGTATCAGACAGAGGGATATGGATATTCAGAGCTCACCCCAGACCTCGCACAGTTGGCCTATTTTGAATTTACCACCTCTACTGGAAAAGGTGTTCTTCTATTATTACTTTCCCACCTAAAACTCTAATTTACCTTACCATTTCAAATACCTGACCAAACAAAATGTCAAACCTTATACATAGAATTTACTGGAATAGCACCTACATCAAAGTGCTGCTTTCTTAGAAGTTCAGAAATGTTAATACATATCAGCTTGGCAAAAAGTTCTCTAATGGCAAAGGTATTGCCTTTGAGAAGGACAACCCATGTATGGAGCAGCCCATGTTTTCTCTAACAAAGGAAACCAGAGATTCAATACAGAAGGAGTACATTTAGTAGATGTATTGCTTATGAGACGAATGGATATAAATTAAATGAAGCACATATTTAAAGGGAACCTGGAATAAAAAATGCAATCCACAAGAGAGAAAAAAAAAATCTAAAGAAAGTTTCAAATCTATGATGAATTCAACTGAGCAAGAGGAAAGCACAGTAGTATCATTACTTGTGGGATCACAGTTAAGAAACAGCAGGGTGTGTGTGGTGTTGGTCAGCCTCACTAATGGATGCATACAATTCTTGGAGCAAGGTTTTCAAAATGAGGAGAGTGCTAGAAGTTGAAAACGAAATCCAAATTAAGAGCTGTTGTCCTATATCCTTAAGCTAACCTTAGGGCAGAGGGCTTTTAAGGCTCTTTCCTCCCTACTTAGATGTTAAAAACCAAGTAGTTGATCTATAAAAATCAATGATTCTTAATTTGCATGAAGGCTTTTTTCAATTTTGTGGTGTCCCTTTATTATCCAGGCAAAATGTTTTAGAATAGCACAGCTACTTCATATTTATTTATGCGTCTCATGAAAAAAACAAGTATCCTTTACTTTTCCCTTCCTCCAACTGGAGTGCAAATTTTAAGGTAAAGAATGAGGCAAGTTTTTACTCAGAAAGACTTCTCTAGGAAGAGGTAGGCTTCCAGGATAATAAAACTATCATGGCATCTATCTTCTCCTCTACATGACAGTGACTTTCAAGCAGATTGAAAAGGGACTTATTTATTCATCCAATAAATATTTATCAGAAAAAGACAACTGGAAGAAAATAGGATATTGGATCTATGGAATTTTATGTTTATTTGAGGTAAGACTTAGCTAAGGCCTGGTATATGAGATCAGTAATATTTCCTCCTCAAAGTTACCATAGAAATCTGAGTGATTCAGCTACTGGGAAGGGGGGATGTCACCATCTTTTACAGACAAAACAGATAAAAATCAAGGAGGAATGTTTGCCCTCATTATTTTTTCCACACCAGCTACTGGGTCTCCTTACTTCTGATTTTTCATCTATGTAGACTATCATAATGCTGTCATAGTTTTTCTAAGACACAGCTCTGATTATAGGGTTGCACAGATTACAGCAATAAACAAATAATAATAACAAGCACCTTAAATATCCATTTTTCATTTATAAGTAAAATACAATTTTTTAGATCAGGTTTCAAAACTTCCACCAAAGAATCCCAGTTCAACATTTTTTTTTCAACATTTTGAAATAACACCTCACTCTTATCATATTTGAGGATTCAATCTCTCCCCTACTGCCAAAACATCCCTATTCATTTCCACCTCCATGTTTCTTATACTTCCCTCTTGAGGATGGATGATTTCATCCATCCTCATGCACCTATAGCCCATCAAATTCAAAATGTTATTTGCTTTCTTCAATAATTCATTCATATTCCAACAGATAAAATAAAACCTCCTTTTTTTGAAATTCTTATTCTACTTTGTGTTGACAAATTAGCAATCTCCACCTGTAATGTCATTATGTATATGTAGCCAATATTTCCCCAATCATTTACAGATATTATTATACATAATGTCTTCATAGTAATAAATAAAAAAATCACTAGCTTGGAGTCAATACCAAGAAAATATCTATCTTTATACACTGTCAACTCAAGTTGATCTTTTATTACTTAGTTTTCTCTTGACATTATATCATACTAATTTATATCACACTGATCTGGAATTATGTATTATTTGTATCGATGTTTGTCTTTGTTTAATTACAGAATTGTACAATACAAAAAGTGGGCAACTTTGAAGTCAGATTTTGATTTGAAACTAGCTCTGACATTAAATAGCTCTATGTACTTGGGAAAACTATCAACCATCTTAAAGCTTTAGTTTATTTCTAAATTATGTATCAAAACCTTACAGACGTTTTTGAAAATAAAATGTAATGATTCTTATTAAGCACCGAGGACATGGCAAGGCCTGAAATGAACTACATCCTTCTGTTGGGACATCATCTCATGAGTCACACTGTCTCTTTTAAAAAGGAACACCCTGTAACTCAGTTTCTACATATCTCCCAAAGTGTGTAGTAGAACTGAACACAGATCACAAGCAATCAGTGCCAGTAAGCATATGTGAGGAATGGAAATAGAGTTTTATACAGACTTTTAAACACTGAATCTTAACTGAAAAATAAAAAATTGTCATGCAATAGACAGAACTCAGGTCAAACAGTCTGACACATCTGACTCTAGATTTGCAGATATTACTTACTAGCACTGTGACTTTGACACAGGTCCTTTACTTCTCTGAATCTTCATTTCTTCACCTGTGAAAATGAGGACATTGGACTAGATCCATGATTTTTAACTGCGCTTTAATATATATTGGCTTATTTATTCTGTGAATGAAATTTTATGGAAGCATAACAAATAGAAGCATTAAAAGTAGAGCTACTTTGGAAGTTTAGAGTCTCCACTTTTTGGTCCCTTCCTGTAAGCCAGACTAAATCTGGCTTAAACCTGGTCAAGGATTTACAGAGGATTCATGAAGAATTGTGACAATTTGGTTTATAAAAACATCTACTCAGAAAGCAGATATAAGAAATGACAAACTTTATCCATTCATCCATGGAGAATATTTAGGCTGTTTCCACATCTTTGCTATTGTAAATAATGCTGAAATGAGAAATATCTTTGAGATATTGGTTTCATATCCTTTGAATATATATCCATAAATGAGATTACTGGATCAAAGGGTATTTATATTTTTCATATTTTGAGGAAAATCCAGTGTTTTCCCAAAATGGCTGTACTGATTTACATTTCCAAATGTTTGTTGATGAATGGATAGAGAAAATGTGGCTATATATTTGACTAAACACACACACACACACACTGTCTGGAATATTAATCAGCCTTAAAAAAAAGGAGATCCTGTCATTTGTGACAACATGATGAACCTGATAAATATGATAAGTGAAATAAGCCAGATACAGAAAAGCAAATACTGCATATTCTCAATCATAGGTGGAATCTGAAATGTCAATTTCATAAAAACAGAGAGCAGTACTGTGGTTATAATTAGCTACGGAGAATAAGGTATGTATTCTACTGGTCAAAGAATATGTAGTGTAGTCATGCAATATAAATAAGTTCTGTAGATCTAAAGTACACAGTGTGATTATAGTTAACAGTATTGTATTATACACTTTAAATTTGTTCCATTTGACATTTGTTTAAAGAGTAAATCTTAAATTTCTTGCTCTTTCCTCCTCAAAATAATAGTAACCATATGAAGTAATAAATATGCTAATTAGCTAAATTGTAGTGAATATTTCACAAGGTATACATATACCAAATCATTAATTTATACATCTGAAATATATGCATGTTTTAATTATCAATATTCAAATAAGTCAGATAGCCTTTTAAGTTGAGGGGAAGTAAGTGAAAGGTCAAACTTTAAGCTATCTTTATATTCACCAATTATTTCCTAAAGATTCACTGAAACTCTAAAAGCCTTCGTACTAGGCATGTTGCATACATTATCTAAATACCTAAAAATTCCCAATTGAAATTTTACAACTCTAATATTTAAATTCAGGAAAAACAGATAACTTGGATTATAAATGGAAATACAACTAACAAATAAGAATGATCATACACTGATGTTTTACGTTTTAAAAACCATATCAGCTACAAAACTCATGTAGATGAGCTGTCTTCACACTTTAAATATCACTTAGAGTGTCATGATGAAGACCACATCATAGAATGGTCAGTGTGCAAAAATCTTGGAAGAAATTATACAAGAAATTAAATATGTGCTTTGTAGTGAGAGAGATGATTTGAACATTTTAACAATGAAGTTCTAGGAAATTCACTCTACCTCTAAGCCACAACTTTGGGCTTCCCTGGTAGCTCAGATGGTAAAGAAATTGCCGGCAATGCAGGAGACCTGGATTTGTTCCCTGGGTTGGGTAGATCCCCTGGAGAAGGGAAAAACAACCCACTCCAGTATTCTTGCCTAATTACATGGACAGACCATGGTGTCACAAGAGGTTGGACATGACTGAGTGACTAACACACTTTCTAAACTGCAATGTATCTGTAAAATGTAAATAACAATATTGATCTTCCTTGATTTTATGTGTTTTTTGTCTTTGCTTGTTTTTTCGGTGATTGTAAAGTAATATTTAATATAAGAAAATACTAGCTCTTTTAGGTGCCTAGTAAATATTAGTTCCTTTTCCTTCTCTTATTATATAATTTCATAAATATAATTGACATTGCTCAACATAAACCATGAAGCAATGTTAGCAACTCAACATGTTAATGGTCTCTTTCACTGTGGTTTGTAACTTTCTAACCTTTCGAAGCTGTTAAAATAAAGTCAAATAATGATACTGCTGTGGCATAAGTGTATGCTAGGATCAATAAAGTGTGGTTGTTGGAATAAATTGCAATTAAAGAGGTATGGCTTGATTGCTTGACAGTAGGTAGTCTTTCTGGCCCAAATAAACCCAAGCATCAGTCTGATTTATAGGCTGATTAGTATGGACTTCACATGCATCTCACCGGGAGACCATCAGATCACATTGACTTCCACCTGCATCAAGAGTGTGCCCTTGACATTGTTTCATGTCACTGACGGGTGCCACATCCTCTTTACTTGTTTACTTTGTTTATTCAGGAATACAGTCATAATTTTTAATCATGTAGAACATAAGAAATGTAATACCTTTGTAAATAAATACTAAAATAGCTGTTAAAATTTTGTATTGCTGCTGGGCTTTTCCTGTTTCTATACATTTACGATAAAAGCATGTGTGAATTCAGAAATGGCATAGGCATCAATATACCAAAGAAGGATGATTATTATTGAATTTTTGCAACAATAGAAAAATACACATCAGCAATCAATTTATAGGCTAGAAAAACTCAGGATATGTGTATTTCATGACAAATTAGTTGACTAATTCCTTAAAAAAAAGAACCTAATTTTTATTTTCTAAAAAAAGAAGTATGCTTATCTAAAGAATAATTTTGCTTATTTCTAACATGTCTATTCAATGTGGTATTTTATACACAATAAATTCTAATATATTTGTCATTTTCAGTCGTTCAGTCATGTCTGACTCTTTGGGATTCCACGGACTGCAGCATGCCCATAATCCCTGTCCTTCACCATCTCCTGGTGCTTGCTCAAACTCATGTCCATTGAGTCAGTCTTGCCACCTAACCATCTCATCCTCTGTTGTCCCCTTCTCCTGCCTTCGATATTCCCAGCATCCAGCTCTTATCTAATGACAGCTCTTTCTACCAGGTGGTCAAATAGTGGAGCGTCAGCTTCAGCATCAGTCTTTCCAATGAGTATTCAGGGTTGATTTCCTTTAGGATTGACTGGTTTGATCTCCTTGCTGTCCAAGGGACTCTCAAGAGTCTTCTCCAACCACACAGTTCAAAAGCGTCAATTCTTTGGTGTTCAGCCTTCTTTATGGTGCAAATTTCACATCCATACATGACTACTGGAAAACCATAGCTTTGACTAAATGGAACTTTGTTGGTAAAGTAATGTCTCTGCTTTTCAATACACTGTATAGGTTTGTCATAGCTTTTCTTCCAAGGATCAAGGGTCTTTTAATTTCATGTGTGCATACCTACATAATTATTTAGTGAATATGTGACATATGCACACTAAAGTGAGGTAATTTAAGCAATCCTTTGGATTATGAATTTTATGAAGGTATATAGTGTGTATGTATCTGTGTTTTCTTCCACTGTTGTTGTTGCTTAGTTGCTAACTTCTGTCTGACTCTTTGCTACCCCATGGACTGGAGCCCATGAGGCTCATCTGTCCATGGGATTTCTCAGGCAAGAATACTGGGGTGGGTTATCATTTCCTTCTACAGGGCATCTTCCAACCCAGGGATCAAACCCACATCTCCTGTTTGGCAGGCAGATTCTTTACCAATGAGCCACCTGGGAAGCCCTTTCTTCCACCTTGTATTTACTAATCAGTCTACTCTCTGCTAGAGAAATAAATTTTTTTAACAAACAAATTAAAAAAGTATAATTATTCAAAAGGAACAATTATATATATATATCATTATATATACATATGCATGCATATATACATGTACATACACATATATAATTGTTCTTTTTGAAGAATTATGCTATATGAATACTTTCATATGTATATATACATATATATAATTGTACTTTTTAATATCTATATCTTATATATATAGATATAAAGCATCTTTCCTGTAAGTCCTACTTCCACATTTCTGTAAATGCTACATTAAAAAAGCAAAGAAACAAAAATAAAAATCAAGCAAAAAATACCCTGATGCCATACCTTCTATGTTATCCCATATTTATGTTAGATATTTATTTTAGGTGCTACTGTTATACCCAGTAAATCCAAATTATATTTATTGTAGTAAAATTACATAATTTTCTGTCTCTGAGCCCCATTTTCCTTTATCTACTTCTTCTAAAATGAAAGTTTTGTGCAGGCCAAAGTCAAAAAGACTAGCTGTTTTTCTACATTGATGAATTCTCCTCAGTTTCTGACTTGTAAATAGTATTCAATATGTATTTGTTGGATGAAGGAACTAATCAAAACTTTTGATTATAAAAAGTGATTACAATATTTTGTGTTGGCCAAAAAGGCTTTTCCGTAACATCTTACGGAAAAACTCAAACAAACTTTTTGACCAACCCAATATTTGTGACTTTACACATGAAAATACATTTTGATAATTCTGAGTAATCTTTTTATAGCTTTTATATATGACAGTACAAATATACTGTAATGTAGTACAAAACTACATTAAATTTAAGCAATTATACCAAAAATAGAAAATAAAACACTAGAATCAAAGAAAGCATTTTAAAGAACAAAATAGGATCCAAAGATAAAATGTTTCTGTGTAAAAATTAGAAGTCCCTGAAAAAAAATACGAGAAAACAAATTAGGATCAAAATCCATTCCCTAGCTCTTAGCTAATGTCATCTAAAATAAGAATTTGGGGTCATTGAAAGCAAAATATATGTCTACCGATCTTGTTAATTTAAGGATTTAACATAATACCTGGTTCATTGTGAAGACTCAGTTCATATTTTAAATGCATTACAAATGAATCAATCAATTATTTGAAGCAGGGCATCTAAGAATTGAAAAAACAGTATATAAAATGCCAGGAAAATATAATAAAGACTGGAAAATATGGAAATGTGTGATACAGTAATTTAACTAATACAGCATCGACTACATATGTTGTATTGTAAGATGATGATACTATTTTAAACTACAAGTGATATTAGAACTTCAGAAAAACAAAGTATACCTGAATATATAGGTATAAAAATATTCCGCAATGAACCAGTATCCTTTTCCACTCTGAATTAAGTGTCATTAACAGAGTTAAAGATAATATTTGAGAGCATCTTTTCCCATCTCTGTGGGAAGGTTTGGTGAGGAGGAGATAGCATTTTGCTTTCCTGTTTTGGGTTAATTTGCTGAAGTAAACAGTGGAAGAGAATGGATAGGTATAGATCTGAAAGCAAGAAACACCGTAATTCTAAGAATGTGTGTTTTTGCACAGACCTTACAGCAGCTGATCAGCTCTGACTGATCTTTGGTATTCCACCAGTCTGATTATCAACTTGTGCAAAGTCTTGAAATAAAGAACTACAGTTTTATCTTCTGCATAACTGTGATGTCGTTAAAATAAAGCAAGTGTTTAAATACTTATATCTGCCAGGTGGTCAAATCTTTCTCTTCACTCTTGAACATACCCATCCTACCCATCTACATCTATTTAATTCTTATGAGCCAAAGACAACCCCACTCCCATCCAGCTGCTTTTTGCTTCTCTGCCTTGCTTCTGCCTGTTCTAACACTTCATAGCCTTTCTTTGGGGTTAGTTCAGATCAATCCTGTTTTTCATGAGTACATTTTTTTCTCCAGGTAATTTTTTGTTAAATTTTACGATTACCTTTTATGAAGCAGAACTAAGCTTTTAAAAGCCTACATCCCTACTTCAGATCAGTCTGAACTTCTAACTGTAAATTACCTAAAATTGCCAATCACATATGCCTGTGACCCACTTTCTTAACAGAAAATATTGTTTTCTAGATTTTTTTAAGAGCACCATTTAAAGTAAAATAAGCATTAGAAAATAGTGTTTGGGGGTATAAATTATAAATTTAATGATTTAACATGGGGATGATTTGCACTCACTACAAATGTGAAAAACACTGTCCCATGCCTAGCAGACAGGGCTTCCCTGGTGACAGGGTACAGAATCTGCCTGCAATGCAGGAGACCTGGGTTTGATCCCTAAATCAGGAATATCCCCTGAAGAAGTGAATGACTACCCACTCCAGTATTTTTGCCTGGAGAATTCCATAGACAGAGGAGCCTGATGGATTACAGTCCATGAGACTGCAAAGAGTCAGGCAGAACTGAGTGAATAAGTCTGCATGAATGCATGGCATATATCATCAAAGTCAAAATTCTATGCCTCTAAGCAACAAAATGGATGCTGAAATTTTGTTAAAAATATTTTCTTGGTCATTTATAGTAAGCAAAATAAAACTTGGTGTCCTGGTATTAAAAATGTATACTTTAGCATATGCTATTATAAAATTAAAAAGTTTACCTCTCCCATTATTTGAATACATTGAATACATAGGAAAGCATTAGTGGTCATTTTCATTTAGTAATATCTGTTTTAACCAACTTTAAAATAATAATTTAGAAATGGTAAAATAATTAATTTAAAAGAGTCACTTGTGATAAGCCTGAAAATTATCCTCTAAATATATTCATATTTTAATCTCCCAAAACTGTGAATATCTTATATTACATAGTATAGGAGAATTAAACTGCCAATGAGGTGAGTTTAAGATAGTGGGGGTTATCCTGGATTATTCAGGTGGGTCCAGTGTAATCGCAGGGTTAGGATAAGTGAGAAAGTGAGGCAGGAGAGTAAGAATCTGAATGATATGATCTGACAAAGACTTTACTGACCATTGCTGGCTTTGAAGATGGTGGTGATATCTGCAATGCAAGATGCCTTTAGAATGTGGAAAAGGCAAGGAAATGGATTTCCTTCTACAGCTCCCAGAAAGAAATGCAGCCATGATATAAATTTAACATTTATGTACAAGTTCTTGTGAACTTATGTTTTTATTTTTCATGAATATAGCTCAAGTAGTACAAATGTAAGATCATATGATAACTCTGTTTATCATTTAGAGAATCTTTCAAACTGTTTTCCAAAGTGGATAGTACCATTTATATTCATTTACATAATACACAAATTTACATGATATATACATTTATATGTCAGCAATGTGTGAGGACTCCAATTTCTCCATAACGTCAAGAATACTTGTTATTATTTGACTTCTTACTTGTAATTATCTTAGTGGGTTTGTAGTGATACCTTAAGGGCTTCCCAGATGGCTCAGTATTAAAGAACTTGCCTGCTAGTGCAGGAGACAGAGAAGATGTGGATTTGATCCCTGGGTTGGGAAGATCCCCTCAAGGAGGAAATGGCAACCCACTCCAGTTTTGTTGACTGGAAAATCGCATGGACAGAGGAGCCTGGCGGGCTACAGTCCACAGGGTCACAAAAATCAGATGACTTAACACCAGGGCAGGAGCACAAATGTTACTTTACTGTGGTTTTGATTTGTATTTCTCTAATAATTAACAAAGTGAATATATTTTTATGTACTTATTTGCCATTTACAACTTTTTAGAAAAATGTCTATTCAAACCCTTCATCTATATCTAGTATCTTATTAATAGTTAATAAATAATTATTTTCTCCTTTAGGGGATATTACTTATTTTTAAAATATACATTACTTTTTGGAGAAGGTTTAGGTTCACAATGAAATTTAGTGGAAGGTACACATATTTTCCATATACCCCCTACCACAACACATGCATGACATTCCCCATTGACAACATTCTTGACCAGTGTTCACCAGAGTGGGACATCTGTTACAAGTGATGACATTGTACTGACAAATCACTGTCACTCAAAGTCTATAGTTTACATGAGGAACCACTCTTGGTATTGTGCAGCCAATGAATTTGGATAAATGTATAATGATATATACCCATCACTATAATATCATACAGGGTACTTTCATTGCCCTAAATATTCTTTGTGTTCTATCCACTCCTCCTTTTCTGCAGTCCCTGGCAACCACTGATCTTTTTATTGTCTCTGTAGTTGTGCTCTTTCCAGAAGGTCATATAATTGGAATCCTATAGTATGTAGTCATCTCAGATTGGCTTCTTTCATTTAGTAACATGCACTTAAAGTTCCTTCATGTCTTTTCATGACTTGATACTTCATTTCCTTGTGTCACTCAATACTATTACATTGTCTGGATGTACTACAGTTTATTCATCTATTCACACTGAAAAACACTTTCATTTCTTCCATGCTTTGGCAATTATGAATAAAGCTGCTATAAACATTCTGTGTACAGGTTTTACGTGGACCTAAGATTTTAGCTACTTTACTAAATAACAAGGAGTATAACTGCTAAATTCTAGTATCATAAAGTATGTTTAGCTTTGTAAGATACTGCCAAAATATTTTCCAAAATGGCTGTATCATTTTTTTGTATTTCCACCAGGAATGGATGAGAATTCCTGTTGTTTCATATCTTCGGTAGCATTTGGTGTCTTCAGCGTTCTAGATTTTGGCCACTCTAATAGTTGTGTGTGTGTTTGTGCATGCATACTATGTCACTTCAGTCATGTATGACTCTTTGCCACCTGTGGACTGTAGCGTGAAAGGGGGTCCTCTGTCCAGGGGATTCTCCAGGTAAGAATACTGGAATGGGTTGCCATGCTCTCCTACAGGCGATCTTTCCAACCCAGGGATCTAACATGCATCTCTCATGTCTCCTGCATTGGCAGGCAAGTTCTTTACCACTAACATCACCTGGGAAGTCCCTAATAGTTTTGTAGTGGTATCTAACTATTGTTTTAACTTGCATTTCTCTGATGACATATATGTAGACCAACTTTTTACATACTTATTTGACAACTGTATATCTTTGAAAGTATCTCTTAAGGTCTTTGGTCATTTTTAAATAGGGTTATTTGTTTTCTTATTCTCATGTTTTAAGAATTTAAGAGTTCTTCATATATTTTAGATAACAGTCTGCAATGGACTAAATTATTTGTGTCTCTCCAAAATCCAAATGCTGGAATCCTAACTTCTAATGTGATAGTATTACGAGGTAGAGCCTCTGGGAGGTAATTTAATCATGAAAACTTATGAATGGCACTAGTGCCTTATCAAAAGTATCCCAGAAAGTTTTCCTTGCCCTCTTTCTGCCCTCTGAGGATACAGCAAGAAGCTGGCAGCTTACAATCTGGAAGAGGGCATGCACACATGTCAAATTTGTTCAAGTCCTGAGCTTAGACTTCCCAATCTCTAAGAATGTGAGAAATAAATGTTTACTATTTAAGCCACCTAGTCTGTGTTATTCTGTTAAAGTAATCTGCACTAGGACACAGTCCTTTATCAGACTGTGCCTTTTGCAACTATTTTTGTCCATTTTGATGAGAGTATTTTTATTCTTTTGAATGTGCCTTTAATGGAGCAAGTTTTTTTCAATTTTAATAAAGTCCATCTTATCGATTTATATTCATGGAGGGGATACTACTTAATATGGCAGTTTCAGTTATAGAGAACAAATCCATATACCTTTAACATGATGAGAACTTGGAAGGGGGAAATAAAAAACATAGGATGGGACTTGAATGTTGCTAGAAATTTACCCTGATAAGACCAGAAAATTTTCAGGATTATGTCACTACAAAGTAACTCAGCATCATCCCTGTATCTTTCAAATAATAAAGACAGAAATATTAATGATGCTTATTAAGGCAGGTGGATAGATAGAATTAAGTTAGGGGAGGTATATGTTCACACTCTATAGAATAATATAGAATAGACAATAGTTTTTGGGTTAATAAGTAGACCAATTACATTAAGTACACTTTTTCCTCCTCTCTGTATTTTATTATATTATATTTTATATTATTAAGCCCTGTCAATTTGTGGTTCAGCAATTAATTAGCAAGGACTTTTCTTTTGTAGTCAAACATAGTCAACTTAACTTCAACTTAACTAAGAAATAATATTCAGAATGTAAAAAATTAATAAACAGAAATCTCAACTAAATAGAGTCAGGAAACCAGAATGGGGAGCTGTCATACCATATGATGACAGCAGAGCCTAATAAGAAAGACCCCTCTTAATTCCTGGCAAGGTCTCAGCCAAAGAAAAGCCAGGAACTCTTTGTTTACTATAGCTCTCTAATTTCCTTTTCCGCTTTGTAAAAGCATTCTCCTTCCCTTACTGTTGAATGACTTGCACATGGCTCCCCATGGTTGCAGACCCCAAATTATGATTTTCTGCTGATCCTGAATATACCAGTTTTTGAGGAGTTGGAGAAATATATAACATCTATTTGTCTTAGGTCAACAAGAACCAAACCAGTTTATATTGGAAGTAGGCATTCTAATCTAAAATACTGCCTTTATTTTGCATCGTATTTATTTTACATGACAGTCTCCGAAGTGGCTCATCTGAACATGATTAAAATCAATGAATCATGCTTTTTCCAGGCTCTCTGCAGTGCGTATCAGATGGCTGACAATAACCAATTTGTTTTTTTTCAGTACCCAATTACACTTTGATGGAGATTAAGAGTCACACATAAGCCCTTTCTAAAAAAATAGAAATGAATTTATTTAAATAGAACCTCTTATTCACTCTTAAGAAAGGATATTGTGTTGAAGCCATGGAGTGATTAGAAGGTTCTAAGTAGGCATGTCAAACTCAGTCATAGCTGGAACCCTCAGCCTTTAACAATATATAAGCTTGGATCCAAAGCCATTATTTATCTAAGAAATAATACTGGGCAAAAAGGGGTTAATATCATCTGGAAGTTTGAATTCTAATCTTTCTGACAAGTAGAGGATTTCTAAAATATCATTGTATATTTGCATAAGATAAAAAGCCCCATATTTCCCCTTTGTTTTTAATTTCTGAAGCTTTTTGGGGAATAAAAATTCAAAGACCTAGGAAAATGCAAAAAGGCATGCAAAACAATAGACATGTTCAGGTTTTTCCCAAATAGAACTTTGATAATAAAGGTAGATGACAGAAAACACAGAACCGTATAGATAAATTAGCCATTCTCTTTAGGAAAACACTGCTTAAGAGAGATTTTTGAGTCAATATTATGTAAGCATGTTAATTTTGCAGGCAGGTGAAACCAATTACATTAAATCTCATTTTAAGAACAGAATGTGGTGGAAAGAAGACTGAATAAGGTGGTTTCTTATTAAATCAATCTGCGGTCACTGCTTGTATTTCCAAAGCAACCCATTTTTATCTTATTACCCTTTGGCAGGTGGTCCATTTTCACCTCATTTTTGAAACTAATTGAATTGCATTCACTGAATTAGTAAGAGGACACCATATTATAAATCAAAACATAAAAAATCACTTTATCCAGTTTAACTATCAATAGATTATTATAATTATACAAACACTCTTGCTGATCTAAATTTTTGTTTCCTAGCTGGAAGTACTTAACCCAATATCAGTGCATCACTTTAACTGGGCAAATTCTTATACTCAGTAATCTGTTGTGACCATTCTCATTCCTATTCTTCTTTCATCCCTTCTACCATGTTTCATTTGACTAGGGCTAAATTAACATGATTTATTGCTATTCAAGTAGAAATTGTACATCACCTCTGTAGACAGAGCAGCTGAGGTCCTGCATATAAAACAGACAACTGGCTTACATGTAAGGTTAAAGTAATGAAATATGGATCACAAGTAGTAATGGCTATATATGTGTGAGAATGTGGATTTATAATTCCAAGAGCATAGTAATTGAATGTATTGCTTGTTCAAGCATTTTGAGATACTGGATATAAACCTTTCCAACAATCTATTCATATTTGATTACATGATACTGTCCTTTTTCTATTACTCTATTTACTATAATATTTATTTAATATGTTGTTGAACTGACTCAAGTACAGAGCTTACAAAACAGAATATCACCTATTTTATGCAGGATTTTATCCAGAAAAATCTATAGTAACTCTCATGTTTCTACTTTTCTTATACAACATCCATAACACTGGCCCTTAAATACCACACTATCTTTAGGAAACTTAAGTATCAGGAAGAAAATGTTAACATATTGAACAGAGTGAATAGTGCAGTAAAATTCTCTCAAAGTTTATAAGTCACATAGAGTGTGTGAGGCAAGTTAGTTTTCCTTTAACAAGATCCTTAAAATGATCAGAAAACCTACTTTTTACTTCATTTATCAACTGGTTTTCCTCAATCCAAAAAAAAAAAAAACTGAAATAATCATTTCCAATATGCTCAGCTGTGTTACAGTTACATATTTGAAATTCTCGCTTTAAAAAACTCTCCCTTATAATCAGGGTTTGGGGTGGAGTTGTGGTCATGTTAATGTTGTTGAGATAGTCCTAAAGTTTGCTCCAGAAACAAGTTTCTGCGGAAAAATCTTGCAGTAATGGCCCAATGACCCCAGTGGAACCACTAACAGCAAAACCTAATGCTTTTCCCTCCCAGCCATTAGACTGTCCTAGAGCTTGTTTGCTCCACATCCTAATAGTGCTTTTCAGTCATCAATATTAATTGGACAAATACTTTGTTCGCATCATTATAATAAGCATTATTTAATTCACTCTCTTCTATTTTTAACAATACAACAACCTCTCACCACTTCCTTCAACCTCAGTACTGGAGAAGAGGGAGTTTGGGAAGCATGGGGGATGAATGAACACTTTCAGAGGAACCATTCTGATATTAATATAAAGCCTCTTAAGATGGGAGAATCAAAAGAACCTTATGCTCTTTTGAAAAATCAAGATTTTTCTTTACCTCCCAGGAGATGAGAACACACTCTTTAAAATTAGTTTGTGGCAACCTTTATGTCAAAATATCAAAATAAAATTTATCAAAGATTAAATTTATTTAAGTCCATTTCCAAAACAGGAAATTTTAAAAAATTTGATTTATTTGGCTGCACTGGAACTTATAGTTGCAGCACACAGGATCTTTGGTTGCAGAATGTAAACTCTAGTTGAAACATGTGGGATCCGGTTCCCTGACCAAAGATCGAATCCAGTTCCCTGGTATTGGGAGCATGGAGTCCTAGCCACTAGATCACCAGGAAAGTCCCCCCAAAAGGAAATTTTCATCATTTGTTGATAAAATTTGATAGTTTCAGTCTATATTACATTAGAAAGCTAGCTCCAAAACACAACCAATGACTATGAAAATTAAACTATTAGAAGTCCTCCAGCTTTTCTCAAGGGTGAATTGAATAATTGATTTACCTACTGTTAAACATGTGAAACATAAGGAAGACAAAAAAAAATAACAAAGTGAATTTCCATATCCTTACAATCAAGCTTAAAAATTGAACTTCATCAATAAAAGGAAAACCTTCTAAACTGCGTTCACAAACTATATCACTCCCTCATCGTCTAGGTTACTAGTCACCTAATCAGTAATTATAATTCCCATGTTCCTCATATATTTATATATACACACATATATATATATATTTATAAAATAAGAGTATAGTTTACCTGTTTCAATACTATATATGAATAGTATCATCCTTTACGAATACTTTCACAATTGCTCGGCTTTAAGTTTATGGAATTCATCTAAAGATGTATATATATATACATATATATATACACACACACATGTATATATGTATGCATATATGTACATATATACATATATATATGTATGCATATAAAATTGGTAGATAATTAAGTTGATAAGCATTCAGAATATCTCTATTGTTACAATTAAAATATTAATATAGATGTATGTATATTTGTTGGATGATCTATTTGAAAGTCAATCTAGTGTACAGGAGATTTTCCCAAATACCATAGATACTGTCTTTTGCCCTCTGTATAACCTTTATTATCCAAGTCTCTGGGTTTCTGGTGTTGTCAAATGTAAACAGAATAGCCACATCTATTCTTACTTCCTCTTAGGATTTTGTCAAAGGCTTTCCTTAAATTCTTTGACTCTTAGCTGTGAGTGTACATGAATATTTCTTGTGTTTCATTCAGAACGTGTCTTGTACCTCGTTTGTGTTGGGAAGGTGGTTTGAAATGCCTTGTGGGTCACAATGCTGTAAGGGATCACATGAAGACTGAATTATGAGATGGCAGCTGGTATGTTATCAAGTTCTCTTTTATTCTGTTAGTTCCACTGTCATGCCTGTTTTTACTGCAGGGTGGAAAGCACATCAAACAACTCCAGGAGAGAGAAGTGGAGCGCATGAGACAAATATGTACTCTGTGTCTTTTGCACGTGTACTGGATGTCATAATGGTGGACGTCATCATGGTACCTTTTTCTCATCTTAACATGTATTCTATAGTTAACTGACAGGGGCATGGTATGGTCACTTTAAAAAATACGTTTTCACCAAACAGATGTACACTTTCTCGTGGAAGGCTAATAAAAACCTTATTTTTCTTAATTAAATAATACAAAATAGGCATTTTAGAATTGTATATCATTATACACTTATATTGTTGTAAATATTCTTTGGGTAAAATAACTAATTTCTATGGCAAAATAAAAATTTGCAGAACTTTCATTTCTGCTTTTCATTTTCTAAATCATCTGATTTGAGTTACTGAAGAACAACTTATTGGAGAAGGCAATGGCAACCTACTCCAGTACTCTTGCCTGGAAAATCCCATGGATGGAGCCTGGTAGGCTGCAGTCCGTGGGGTCGCTAAGAGTCGGACACGACTGAGCGAATTCATTTTCACTTTTCACTTTCATGCATTGGAGAAGGAAATGGCAACCCACTCCAGTGTTCTTGCTTGGAGAATCCCAGGGATGGGGGAGCCTGGTGGGCTTGCCGTCTATGGGGTTGCACAGAGTTGGACACGACTGAAGCGAATTAGCAGCAATAGCAGCAGAACAACTTATGAATAAGAAATCTATATCCTGGTATATTCCATCCTGTTCTATAAATTTTAGTTCCTTGTAATATTAGCAAAGTCCAAAATCTTTCTGGGTCAAATAAATTTTCTGTGCTTAGTTTCTCAGGCATATCCGACTCTTTGAGACCCCATGGACTGTAGCCCACCAGGCTCCTTTGTCCATGGGGATTTTCCAGGCAAGAACCAAGAAAAAAAAAAAAAAAAGAATATTGGATTGGGATGTCATGCCCTCCTCCAGGGGATCTGGAATATTGAAAATACTCAGACTTCTCAATCATATGCTTATGTAAACTTCCATATTTTGTAAAGGAATGTTCAGTTCAGTTCAGTTCAGTCACTCAGTCATGTCCGACTCTTTGTGACCCCATGAATTGCAGCATGCCAGGCCTCCCTGTCCATCACCAACTCCCGGAGTTCACTCAAACTCATGTCCATCAAGTTGGTGACGCCAACCAGCCATCTCATGCTCCATCGTCCCCTTCTCCTCCGGCCCCCAATCCCTCCCAACATCAGGGTCTTTTCCAATGAGTCAACTCTTCGCATGTCGTGGCCAAAGGACTGGAGTTTCAGCTTTAGCATCAGTCCTTCCAATGAACACCCAGGACTGATCTCCTTTAGGATGGACTGGTTGGATCTTCTTGCAGTCCAAGGGACTCTCAAGAGCCTGCTCCAACACCACAGTTCAAAAGCATCAATTCTTCGGCTCTCAGCTTTCTTCACAGTTCAACTCTCACATCCATATATGACCACTGGAAAAACCATTGCCTGGACTAGATCGACCTTTGTTGACAAAGTAATGACTCTGCTTTTTAATATGCTATCTAGGTTGGTCATAACTTTCCTTCCAAGGAGTAAGCGTCTTTTAATTTCATGGCTGAAATCACCATCTGCAGTGATTTTGGAGCCCCAAAAAATAAAGTCTGACATTGTTCCCCCATCTATTTGCCATGAAGTGATAGGACCATATGCCATGATCTTAGTTTTCTGAATGCTGAGCTTTAAGCCAACTTTTTCACTCTCCTCTTTCACTTTCATCAAGAGGCTTTTTAGTTCCTCTTCACTTTCTGCCATAAGGGTGGTGTCATCTGCATATCTGAGGTTATTGATATTTCTCCCAGAAATCTTGATTCCAGCTTGTGCTTCATCCAGCCCAGCATTTCTCATGATGTACCCTGCATATAAGTTAAATAAACAGGGTGACAATATACAGCCTTGATGTACTCCTTTTCCTATTTAGAACCAGTCTGTTGTTCCATGTCCAGTTCTAACCGTTGCTTCCTGACCTGCATATAGGTTTCTCAAGAGGCAGGTCAGGTGGTCTGGTATTCCCACCTCTTTCAGAATTTTCCACAATTTATTGTGATCCACACATGGTTAACAAAAGAAAGCCTACAGGACTGGTATTCTATAGATCACTCGGGAAATGCTTATGCATTTCTGCACTTTAAATATAGAAAAACAGAAATAAGAGGAAACTCTATGACATGCCTACTCTAATTAATATACAGATTTTATATATTAAAATATAGGTTACTATTGCCAGTAGAAATTTACTGATCATGTTTACTAAACTAAAGTCTAGTGGTAACAGAGAATACCTAGAGGTGTGCATTGGGGATAATACAGATACTTTCAGGAGAAATATTAGTATCTAGTAACTGGACATATTCACATCTCTACTTACTGACTTATTTATCTTTTTATTTTATTTCAGGGGGGAGCTTTAAAGTAAAGGAAAAATGACTTTATTCCTTTCCAGATTTTTTTTTTTAATTTGTTCATTTGAACCAAGCTCAGATCTGCTTGGCCAGACACTAATGTGGTTTCCTAAAAGCTTATTAATGCACCTCAGAAATAGCAGCAGCAGCAAGTAAAGTGGTAGAGACAGCGCCTCTATGAGGATATTTTTCTCCTAGGAACTGTCTGTTTTATGCCAGTCATGCCAAATATCAACCAGATGACTTAACCATAATGGACCCAGAAGATTCAATGCACAAAAATTTCTTTCTCATGGGCTTGTCCCAAACACTCGAAATGCCATTTCAAAGTGTTGGTGAGCAATACTTGAGTGATTAGCAATTCTGTAGAGATTTCTGCTTTTGAAAAATTCACACATATTTTATTTATTTAATCATTGTGATACAACTATGTGAAAGTAAAGAGAAAGTGTTAGTCGCTGTCTGAATCTTTGCAACCCCATGGACTGTAGCCTGCTAGGCTTCTCTGTCCATGGGATTCTCCAGGCAAGAATATTGGAGTGGAAAGCCATTCCGTTCTCCAGAGGATCTTCCCGACCCACGGATCATATTTATGTCTCCTGCATTGCAGGCAGATTCCTTACTGTCTGAGCCACCCAGGATAAAGGTATTAAATATCCCCATCATATAGATGAGGAAAGTAGGCTCAAAAAAAAAAAAATACTCTAACACATTCTAGCAAAGATTGATGTATGCCTTATTATCCTTGTGTGAGTGAAAGCATTAGTCTCTCAGTCATGTCCAACTCTGCAACCTCACAGTCTGTAGCCCATCAGCCTCTTCTATCCATGGAATTCTTCAGCAAGAATACTAGAGTAGATAGACTTTCCCTTATCCAGGGAATCTTCCCAACTCAGGGATCGAACCTGGTCTCTTGCATTTCAGGCAGTTTCTTTACCTTCTAAGCCACCAGGGAAGCCACTTATTACCCTTGTGCAGTGCAGTGCATTACTTAGTCAGTCATGTCTGACTCTCTGCAACCCTATGGACTGTAGCCCACTAGGCTCCTCTGTTCATGAGGATTCTCCAGGCAAGGATACTGGAGTGGGTTGCCATGCCCTCCTCTAGGGGATATTCCCACCCAGAGATTGAACCCAGGTCTCTTGCATTGCAGGTGGATTCTTTACTGTTTCAGCCACTAGGAAAGCCCCAAAATCTGTTTATGTGGTTGTGCTAGGTCTCAGTTGCAGCATGTGGGATCTTTGATCTTCACTGGGCATGTGGAATCTTTACCTGTGGCATGTGAGATCTAGTTTCCTGATCAGGGATTGAACCTCCCTCCCCCCCACCCCCCTGCATTGAAAGAGCAGAGTCTTTACCGCTGGACCACCAGGAAAGTTTAAGAGAGTCCTTCCAGCAAGATGCAAACCAGTGACTTATTACCCTTGCAAGTGAAAGCAAAAGTGAAAGTCATTCAGTCATGTCCAACTCTTTGCCACCCCATGTGACTATACAGTCCATGGAATTCTCTAGGCCAGAATACTGGAGTGGGTGGCCTTTCCCTTCTCCAGGGGATCTTCCCAACCCAGGGATCGAACCCAGGTCTCCCACAATGCAAGTAGATTCTTTACCAGCATAGCCACAAAGGAAGCCCATACTTCTCCCTTAATTCTGGATTGTTTCTAGAAGATGTTTATTTCTAAAGTTTACAGATAATATACTCATAAGAAAGTTTTAAAAGTACACAGTTACCACAATACTTTATATTACTCATTTATAAATCATAAAATATACTTCTATCAGTCAGTTCAGTCGCTCAGCCATGTCTGACTCTTTGCAACCCCATGAACTGCAGCACACCAGGCTTCCCTATCCTTCACCACAACCCCAGAGTTTGCTAAAACTCATGTCCACTGAGTTACTAATGCTATCCAACTATCTTATCCATTGTTGTCCCCTTCTTCTGCCTTCAATCTTTCCCAGCATCAGGGTCTTTTCCAATGAGCTGGTTCACTTTATCAGGTGGCCAAAGTATTGGAGATTCAGCTTCAACATTGGTCCTTCCAAAGAACATTCAGGACTGATTGCCTTTAGGATGGACTGGTTGGATCTCCCTGCCCTCCAAGGAACTCTCAAGAGTCTTCTCCAACACCACAGTTGGAAAGCATCAATACTTCAGTGCTCAGCCTTCTTTATTGTACAAATCTCACATCTATACATGACTACTGGAAAAACCATAACTTTGACTAAATGGACCATTGTTAGCAAAGTGTTGTCTCTGCTTTTTAATATGCTGTCTATGTTTGTCATAGCTTTTCTTCCAAGGAGCAAGTATCATTCAATTTCATGGCTGCAGTCACCATCCACAGTGATTTTCGAGCCCAAGAAAATAAAGTCTGTCACTGTTTCCATTGTTTCCCCATCTAATTCCCAACAAGTGATGGGACCAAACGCCATGATCTTCATTTTTTGAATGTTGTGTTTTAAGCCAGCCTTTTTACTTTCCTCGTTCACCTTCATCAAGAGGCTCTTTAGTTCCTCTTTGTTTTCTGCCATAAGGGTAGTGTTATCTGCGTATCAGGTTATTGATATATCTCCTGGAAATCTCGATTCCAGCTTGTGTTTCATCCAGCCCAACATTTTGCATGATGTACTCTTCAGAGAAGTTAAATAAGCAGGGGACAATAAGCAGCTTTGACATACTTCTTCCCCAGTTTTGAGCCTGTCCATTGGTCCATGCCCGGTTCTAACTGTTGCCTTTTGCCCTGCATACAGGTTTTTCAGGAGGCAGGTAAGGTTGTCTGGTATTCTGATCTCTAAGAATTTTCCACAGTTTGTTGTGATCCACACACTCAAAGGCTTTAGCAAAGCTAATGAAGCAGGTGTTTTTCTCTGGAATTTTCTTGCTTTCTCTATGATCCAGTTGATGTTAGCAATTTGATCTGTGGTTCCTCTCCCTTTTCTAAATTCAGCTTATACCTCTGAAAGTTCTTGGTTCACTTATTGTTGAAGCCTAGCTTGAAGGATTTTAGCATTATCTTGAAAGCATGTGAAATTAATTCAATTGTGTGGTAGTTTGAGCATTCTTTGGCACTGCCCTCCTTTGGGAGTGCAATGAAAGCTGACCTTTTCCAGTCCTTTGGCCACTGCTGGGTTTTCAAAATTTGCTGGCATATTGAGTGCAGCACTTTAACAGCATTATTTTTTAGGATTTGAATGTAGCTCAGCTGGAATTCCATCATCTCCACTAGGTTTGTTTGTAGTGATGCTTCCTAAGGGCCATTTGACTTCACACTCCAGGATATCTGGCTCTAGGTGAGTGATCACACCATCATGGTTATCTGGGTCATTAAGATCTTTTTTGTATAGTTCTTCTGTGTATTCTTGCCAACTCTTAATATCTTCCACTTCTGTTAGGTTCATACCATTTCTGTCCTTTATTGTGCCTTATAGTATGGTTTATATTTTAAAAAAGAAAACAGCCCCCAAATTAAGAAAGGGAAAACCAACAAATATAATAGCAACACAAAATTAATATTTTTTTCCTAACTGCCAGGGGAATGTCTTACGTACCTCTGCACTGTATTCCAGTTACCTCTGAGAATACTGCTTCAGAAACACACAATGTCTTGACTTTTTGCATGCTTAATTTAACAATCATAAAACTAAATTTTTGAGAATTCTCTATTAGAAATAAGTGTTTTCAAGAGGCTTCATGCCTTAATTAAAATTGGCATGAATTTTGGCAAAAATTGACATTATTTCATAGAATGAATTTTGGTGTTCAATGACCTGCTTTCAAAATCTTACTCTGATTTGCTATATGGCCCTGAGAAAATGATTTGACATCTTTGTTCAGTGCCTGTACATTGAGATAAGACTAATATTAACATCAAGAAGTTACTGTGAGGATTAAATAAGCTAATATATATGCAAAGTGCTTAAAACAACTTGGCACATAGTAAGTATTGCAAATGCATTGGTTATTATTATCACAGCATTATTATATCACCATTGTGACCATAAGAAAGGGATTATTTACAAAAAGCTAAAAGATATCTATGACATGCCAAACATGACATAAGCACTAAGTGTTTACCAATAGGAAGTTTCCTTGACATTAAGACAATTTGTAATCTAGCAGAGAGCCATGAGATCACTGGGGATGTTTCCATTACTCAGAGGTGAGTATTTAGTATTTAGTGAGTATTTATAATAAAGAAAGAAATATAATTGTGTGGAGAAAATTTATAAAAATATTTCTATGAAAAATTGGCACAGTGTTATTGACCATACTGACACAGTGGCAATAATGATACGTTTCCAGATGCTCTATATTCAAAAGCTCCTTTGACTTTACAGTCAAAGCCTACAGTGCTCATGACTTAGATTCATGGATTAGAAAAACCCTATTAGAAGGCTGATGTGTAACACTCAAGAAAGCATATTACATGGAAGAGCACAAATGAGACTATTAGATAATGAAATTCCACATAATAAATTAACAAAGGTTTATCTTCATTAAAAGATCATATTCCTTATCGAGAAATTCTTTCAACAGAAAAATCTGCTACTTTTAATCATGAAAAGCTTATTAAATAAAATTCATGGTAAACCTATTTGGAGATAAAACAGCAAATAAATAATGTGCTAGTTTTATTTATTTTTTAATAAACTCCTTGTAGGATATTATAATTTCATTGATCACTGAAGCAAGCTTCAAGTATTTTAACATCCAATTAAAGATAGTAGAGTGTGCATTTACTTTTAGTTTGGCACTCTTTTATGTGTAAAATTCCTTAGTTTATGGTTGCAATGTCTGTGGATTAATTTTGAAAGATTTGTACTTATTGGTATCATGTTAAATATAACAATCTATTTGAAAATTTTTGGATTTTATAAAAGCTATTAAAAATACCCTGTATTTATTATACTCTAGTACTATTACAGTATTTACTGTTATTAGAAATATACCTACTACATAAATATTCTTTAATCTGAAATTCTATTTGCTTACTTAAGAGCATTTTATGTTCAATATAGTAGTTAAATTTCATTAAAGGAATCCACTAACATTACATTTTGAGTTTCACCAAATAATGCATTTTCCTATCATGTAGTATCAATATATAATTTCCCATATAAATATTGTATTAAATCATAACTTCCTGAACTGGGGGTTGGTATACTGTATGTAGATGTAGGTTCATTTCAAACTCACACTTTGCCATAGAAAATCACATCACTGCCTTAATATTATTGAAATATGTAATTCAATAATACGATGTGATTTTGTTGCCCAGATGTGTACATATATCAATAAATCTAGTACTTATTACCATGATGTTGAAAAATTATACCAATGGAAAGGATTTTTTTTTCCTAAAATTTAGAAATTCTTAGGTTTAATTATGGGCTTCCCTGGTGGCTCAGTTGGTAAAGAATCTACCTGAAGTGAATAAGGTTTAATTATATCATTAGTTCTGTCTGTAACATTTGAACATCCATTATTTGCCATCTATTCTATATAAATCAAAATAACATAAATATTTAGTGCCAGAAAGTGATGGGTAAACATTATTTTCTAGTATTGTGTCTGTACAAGTGCATTTTCTTACATTTGACTTTTTAATCAAAGTGATACATATATGATTAGCAATCAAGTAATAAAGAAAAGCTTATGATAAAAACCAAAAAGTTGCTGTCATCTTTATTCCCTCAGTTTTGTTTCCCAAAGATAAACATTATTATGTCTCTAAGCTGTTCTTTGTCAAGTTTCCTACCATCTCTTGGTAATTAGTATTTATTTTAAATACAGTCCCCAAAGCAGTTGATAGCTTTTAAGTCTTGGAGAATGCTAAAACTAAAATATACATAAAGCTTTTCAGTAACAAGATTCTGGCACAAATTATTAATCTGTTTTCTCTAATTTATTTCTGGAAGCAACAAAGAAAAGCAGTATAAACTAGCAGTATAACGGGTTGAGCATAAATCTCCAAAATATCTGTTTTTATAATTAAAAATAATTGTGTGTGCTGCTGTGAACTACGTTCTGCAGTGTAATTAAACATATTTAACATATATTAACTCTATAAGTAATTTGCATAAATTATTCTGCTTAACAATTTTAGTGTACACCAGAGGATACTGTGATTTTTATCAATGCACTCTGTTAACTGAATGGATAATGATATGGTTTAAAAGTTGAGATGTAATTATAAGCCCTTTAGAATCATCAAATGAAGAGTATTATAGGCTATTGGAATAATTAGCAAAAATTGTAGGGAGAATTGCATGTGCCGTTTTGAAAGTTGAATTGAACCTCTATACCTAGTCATCTGACAAATATTAACCATTCATTCATATTTTCTCAATGTGCCTTTCCAGATCTGTTACTTCATAAGCTAGGCTTTTATCCAGAGATTCAGTATTATTCATACACTTCTATATAATTAGAGTAAAATTTATCCTAATTGAAAACATGGAAAGAAATTCAAGTTTATGAGATACATGATAGTACAATAAACCTGAATGCCTAAACTTGAGTTCTGATTCTTGATTTGATTACTAAGAGGTCAGTCCTTTTATAAAAACTGGCTTCAGTTTCCTCATATATAAAATGTGATAGACTTGGATTCATAAAAATTCAAAGAAGTCCCTTCAAGTACTTTATATAATCAGTCACAATTACTCTCAGTTTTATTTGTTATTCTAATATTTGTTTTACAAAATAAGAAAGCGATGTCATCTCATCAAGTGCCTATACCACGGCACTTGATTATCTAGAATGGAGACTTATCCACAAAGCAACTCACATTTTCTTTGGCTCACTCTATCACTCTTCTTTCTTTCCCTCTGCAGAGGCAAAGCCTTTTGTGGGTAGAGTATAAGATTGTCAGAGAGTATAGGAGACTACACGTATGACTGTGGAGCAACCACACCTCCTTCCTTGTCTCAACCGTGCCAAGAAAAGAGTGGGTACCAGAAGTTTCCCAAGCATTTTGGCTTTAGAAACCCTTTCCACTCTTAAAAATTAATGCAGACCCCCTAATGATTTTATTTACATAGTTTTAATCTAGCAATCTTTACTGTAGTATGTTAAAACAAAGGTCATTGGAAACAATTATTTTATTAATTCATTAAAATAATCTTATTAAATGCTAGTATATAAATACATGTTTTATTGAAAAATTATTCTCTAACACAGAAAGGTAAAAGAGGGGCCTGGTTTTGCATTTTTATAAATCTCTATAGTGTCCGTGTTAATGGTAGGTAGGTGGTTTCTCATATTTGCTTCCAATCTACTGTGAAATCACATGCCATGGAGCCTCTTGAAATCATCCCTGTACAATCCTAAAAGAATGAGGATGAAAAACAGCAAACAGTTCCTTAATGTTACAAAACATAGTCTGAGGTCTCAATTCCTCTGAAAGGGTTTAATCCCCAGGCCACACTTTTGAGAAACCCCGGTGTTTCTCAAAAGGCATGGAGATGAGATGCAAAATGCTGGGCTTTGAGTAGCAGAGTGCCCAGGTAGGAAGTGGGGAGGAGAAATGGGCATTGTTTGATCAAGACCCAACCATGAAGAACTTGTATACAGTTGTATATATAATACGCCTGGTTTATATTATCCTTCAGTTCTAAAAGGAAAGACTACTTCAGAAATAAACATTTCAAATGTGTGAACAATTAGTAATATATCTGAATTATAGAAATCCTATCTCCACTTGAACAAGAAAAAAAAAAAATCCCATGAATAGAATCACCATGTGATTGATTAAGTGGCTTTACCAGTTTTGTGAGGCTTTAAATATTATTATACTGCTTAAAAGGAACAAATCAGTGCTTGGAGAGATTTAACTAAAATAAATGAAAAAATCAGAAAGGAAATCAAGGTAAGCAAGAATTAAATTCCTACTCATCCAACAAAACTTACCAAGAGAGGAGCTGAGATTAAAGACAAAATGCTTGGAGACGTAAGCATGATTTAAAGCAAATTAGATGAGCAGAACACAAAATAAACAATTATCTAGGATTGCACAAAATGCAGGAATTTTAAATCAGGAATTTAAAATACCGAATTTAAAATCAGTATCTGCTTGTTCGGGTTTTCAATCTCAGTTAGAATCTGGAGAAGCCAGTCTTCATAATCAACACGTAGTCAGCAATTGACATCTTAACTAACGGAGATGTTTCAAAATCCTCTAATGATGTTCTTTTTTTAATTTAGGTATAAACAACGTGTAACATTATATTAGTTTCAGGTTACAACAGAATGATTTGACATTTCTACACACTGTGAAATGATCATCACACTATATGTAGTTACCATCTGTCACCATACAAAAGGAGGTATTTTATAAACTTTTTCTTATGATGAGGACTTTTAAGATTAACTCCCCGAGCAACTTTCAAATATGCAATACAATATTATTAACTGTACTGTCACCAAGCAGTACATTACATCCCCATGACTTATTACTGACAGAAGTTTGTAACTGTTATTCCCCTGACCCATTTTGCACACTCTTCACTCCTTCACTGGCAGTTGCTTTTACCACAGACTTTTTACACATTCCAAAACTTGAACTAGCTCCTTAAAACTCATATTCAGAAAAGAGAAAAGCACCATTGATAACTTTCTGCTAACAGCAATGAAAGTCTCTCATACTTACATAAATCATTCCAAATCCTGAGTACTGTGTCTGTATTAATCCCACTGACCTTCATAAAGTATCCTGATGAAGATACTATTATTTTTCCCATTTTTCAAATAAGAAAACCAATCTATAGGGCAACAGAAAGGCTGAGCCAGGATTTGAACCTAGGCAATCTGACCCCAGAATATGAACAAGAACTAGGCAGTGACTGAATATGAGTGATATAGTGTTATCAGGGAAAATTCCACAAGTCTAGAGAAGCCTACTTGTTTAGATTCTTGCTCTTAGGAATTTCCTTGAGTTGGGGTGGGAAGGAGGTCCAAGAGGGAGGGAACATATGTATGTTTACATCTGATTCACTTAATTGTACCACAGAAACTTACAGAACATTGTAAAGCAATTATATTCCAATAAAAAAAATCCAAAAAAATATTTCCTATAGTTGTTTTAGAACACCTTCAAATATTAACACCTTGAGTATAAAGAATCTTGCCTATTTTGTTCATCATTGAATCTTTAGAATCCAGAACACTGATTAGCACAAAAGAAACCTTTTTATTTGTTGGACTATAATTTCTTTAGAATGTTTTTAATAGTATTTGTGGATAAAATAAGTGTAATCTTTAAACATAGAAAGTAGGTTTCAAAAATTTGGTGATGTGGAACCACAGGGGGGGGTTGTTTGTTTTGTTTTTACTCTTCAAAAACCCTGTTGTCAATCATTACTGATTTCCAGGTGTCCTTACTCAATTACCTTTGAATTTTAATATTTATAAAATCACTTGAAAATCTTGTTAAAAAGGAGATTGCAATTCAGGAAATGGCAACCCACTCTAGTATTCTTGCCTGGAGAATCCCAGGGATATAGGAGCCTGGTGGGCTGCTGTCTATGGGGTCGAACAGAGTCGGACACGACTGAAGTGACTTAGCAGCAGCAGTAATTCAGAAAGATGGTGGAAGGCTGGGACTCCGCTCCGTATTTCTAAGTTCCCAGGTGAGGTTCAGTCAGTCAATTCAGTTGCTCAATCATGTCAGACTCTGCAACCCCATGGACTGCAGAACACCAGGCTTCCCTGTCCATCACCAACTTCCAGAGCTTGCTTGCTCAAACTCATGTCCATCGAGTTGGTGATGCCATCCAACCATCTCATCCTCTGTTGTCCTCTTTTCTTCCTGTCTTCAATCTTTCCCATCATCAGGGTCAGGTGGCCAAAGTATTGGAGCTTCAGCATCAGTCCTTCCAACAAATATTCAGGACGGATCTCCTTTAGGATGGACTGGTTGGATCTCCTTGCAGTCCAAGGAGAACTCTTCTCCAACACCACAGTTCAAAAGCATCAATTCTTCGGCTCTCAGCTTTCTTTATGGTCCAACTCTCACATCCATACATGACTACTGGAAAAAACTATAGCTTTGACTAGATGGACCTGTGTTGGCAAAGTAATGTCTCTGCTTTTTAAAAAGGTTAAGTCTATTTGTCTAATAACTACTCTGTGTATCAAGGTCCTTATAAGCACATGACATATGTGACTTTCAAATTTCAGAAATTAAAGGGACTGGCATGTCATAATAAGTAACAGAGATTTTAAACATGATGTACACTATAATTCTATTTTTTCATATACTCCCCTTCTCATTTACACTGTTACCATTATTTTAGGACAAACTGAAAAGTGATATTTATCACTGCTACTGGAATGACTGTCACATGCAATGTTAAATTTTTCAAGCTTTACTGGGGACACACTGTGATGCTTTGTTTGGATATCTCCAACTGTCAATGTTTTTCCTATGACCTTTCCTATGGATTAAACACAAATAAACACATATTTAACAATTTGAAAACAGCAAGCTATCCTACAGTTAAAATTAGGATAGAAAATATAGAAACATGCACATCATCATTTTTCAGATTCATTCATCATTTCAGGATTTAAATAGATAACAATTGTCCAAGTAAACAAAAAAGTAATCCTTTATAGCTTTCAAGAGAATATCAGGCTTGATTCCCTTCCTTTCATACATGTAAACAGAGGCTACAGAAAACTACTACATAAAGCAATTAGCATTTATTTAGCAAATACTATTATTGTATTTAATTTGTCACAGATAATATTCTAATTGTTACATGAAAATTAACTTGCTTAATATGCATGACATCCCAGCAAATAAGTACCACTATTGTCTCTGTGTTTTATGGGTGATAAAAAACAAGGTAAAGAGAATTCCTCAGCAGTCCAGTTAAGACACTGCTTTTAATGCCAAGGGCATGAGCTCAATCCCGGGTCAGGAAACTAAGGTCTTGAAAGCCCTTTGGTTATAAATATATACATACATACCAAGGTAAAGTGAAATGAAAGACATCACCTAAGATCTCATAGCTATTTGCTATGATTTGAAACCAGGCAGTCTGGCCTCAGAATCTGTGCTCTTAAATACTGTACCATTCTGTCTCCCTTTATGAATTTCTAAGGAAAATAAATATTTCAGATTTCCAAAGACTTACAGTATTATACCCAACTATATTTTTGTTTAACCTCAAGACTCTTTTTGGCAATTTAGAGCATCACAAAGAAGACTGTAGCAAAAAAAATACTTGGCATAAAAAATGATTAGGGCTTCAAGAGTGTCAAGAGAAGTGGGGTATGATGAGAGATACAGGAGGGCTATCTCTCATCTCTAACACAGTGTCCTTGGTTCACAGTACTTTGCTCTGAGCATGTTCTGCTATGATGAACCAATCTACGAACTCTACTGCCTGATACTACATTTTTTGTAGCTCTTTGGAATTTCAGAATTCATTTCCATTGTCCTTTAGACATCCCCACCTACCTTGGTACAGTGGTAATGGAAAGCAAACATGCCAAAATCTTGCACAAAATTGTTTTTTTCCCTGAAGCCCTGTGTTAGATAATGATGTTACCATCTGCTCATTAATATAATTAGGAATTTCAAAGATATTCTTAAAACTCCTCTTCTTACTTTCATGTTATATTGAACTGTACAGCAACTAATACATTTTCTTTTTCCCTCTTTTTAAAAAAAATGTAGTAGTTAATTTACATTGCATTAAGGGCAAGGATACAGCAAAGTGATTTGCATATATATATATATATATATATATATATATATATGTTCTTTTCAGATACTTTTCCATTCTAAGTTATTACAAAATTTTGAATATAGTTACCTGCACTATACAGTAAATCCTTATTGCTTACTTATTTTCTACACAGTAATGTGAATATATTAATCTCAAACTCCTAATTTATCCTCCTGACCTACTATCCCCTTTGGCAATCATAAGCCTATTTTCTATATATATATGAATCTATTTCTGCTTTGCCAATAAGTTCATTTGTATCATTTCTTTAGATTATACATATATCTGATATAATATTTGTTTTTTTCTGTCTGACTTCCTTCACTTAATATGATAACCTTTAGGTCCATCCATGCTGCTTCAAATAGCATTATTTCATTCTTATTTATGGCTGAATAATATTCCATTATATACATGCATCACATCCTCTTTATCCATCCATCTGTCGCTGGACATTTAGGCTGCCCCCAGGTACTGGCCATTGTAAATAGCACTGTTATGAATATTGGGATGCATGTACTTTTTCAGACCAAAGCATTTGTTTTTTTTTTTCCTGGATATATGTCCAGGAATGATATTTCTGGATCATATGGTAACTCTATTTTTAGTTTTTTAAGAAACTTCCATAACTGTGCTCCATGGCGAAGGAAATGGTAACCTACCCCAGTATGCTTGCATGGGAAATCCCACGGACCGAGGAGTGGGCTATACTCCATAGGGTTGCAAAGGAGCCAGATACTAGGAAGTGACTGGACAACAAACAATACTGCTCTCCATATTGACTGTGCCAGTTTACATTCCCACCAGTAGTGTGGGAAGGATTCATGTTTTTTTCACACCCTCTCCAGCATATATTAGTTCAATTCAGTCACTTAGTCGTGTACAACTCTTTGCGACCCCATGAACCGCAGCACGCCAGGCCTCGCTGTCCATCATCAGCTCCAAAATCATGTCCATTGAGTCAGTGATGCCATCCAGCCATCTCATCCTCTGCCGTCCCCTTCTCCTGCCCTCAATCCTTCCCAACATCAGGGTCTTTTCAAATGAGTCAGCTCTTTGCATCAGGTGGCCAAAATATTGGAGTTTCAGCTTCAACATTGGTCCATCCAATGAACACCCAGGACTGATCTCCTTTAGGATGGACTGGTTGGATCTCCTTGTAGTCCAAGGGACTCTTAAGAGTCTTCTCCAACACCACAGTTCAAAAGCATCAATTCTTCGGCACTCAGCTTTCTTTATAGTCCAACTCTCACATTCATACATGACCACTGGAAAAACCATAGCCTTGCCTAGACGGACCTTTGTTGACAAAGTAATGTCTCTGCTTTTTAATATGCTGTCTAGGTTGTTCATAACTTTCCTTCCAAGGAGTAAGTGTCTTTTAATTTCATGGTTGCAATCACCATCTGCAGTGAGTTTGGAGCTCAAAAAAATAAAGTCTGACACTGTTTCCACTGTTTCCCCATCTATTTCCCAAGAAGTGATAGGACCAGATGCCATGATCTTAGTTTTCTGAATGTTGAGCTTTAAGCCAACTTTTTCACTCTCCTCTTTTACTTTCATCAAGAGGCTCTTTAGTTCTTCTTCACTTTCTGCCACAAGGGTGGTGTCATCTGCATATCTGAGGTTATTGATATTTCTCCCAGAAATCTTGATTCCAGCTTGTGCTTCATCCAGCCCAGTGTTTCTCATGATGTACTCTGCATATAAGTTAAATAATCAAGGTGAATATATACAGCCTTGATGTACTCCTTTTCCTATGTGGAACCAGTCTATTATTCCATGTCCAGTACTCGTAAATATTTTAATGATGGCCATTCTGAATGGTCTGAGGTATTACCTCATTGTAGTTTTGATCTGCATTTCTCTAATAACTAGTGGATATTGAACATCTAAAGTGTCTGCCTGCAATGCGGGAGACCCAGGTTCAATCCCTGGGTTGGGAAGATCTCCTGGAGAAGGAAATGGCAACCCACTCCAGTACTTTTGCCTGGAGAATCCCATGGACAGAGGAACCTGGTAGGCTACAGCCCATGGGGTTGCAAAGAGTCGGACATGACTTCACTTTCACCTTCATGTGCCAGTTGACCATCTGTATGTCTACTTTGGAGAAATGTCAATTTAGGTCTTCTGTTCATTTTTTTTATATTAAGTTGTACCAGCTGTTGAATGAATCATTAAATATGTGATGCCATCCAACCATCTCATCCTCTTTCTCCCTTTTCTCCTTCTGCCTTCAATATTTCCCAGCATCTTTTCCAATGAGCAGGCTGCTGGCCGATTCAATCGACATGAACTTTGGCAAACTCCAAGAGATGGTGAAGGACAGGGAGGCCTGGCATACTGCAATCAATGGCGTTGCAAAGAGTTCTACATGACTTGGCAACTTAACAACAACATGAGCTGTCTGTTTATTTTGGAGATTAAACCCTTGTTGGTAGTATCAATTGCAAACGTTTTCTCCCTGGAGGTTGTCTCTTCATTTTGTTTTTGGTTATTTATGCTTAATGTTAAGGTAGCATACAACATCAGCTGAAGTCCTCATCATCTCTCCTTTGATCACTGCAGCATCATGCTAGTTTCTCATGGCTTTAACTTCTCCAATTGTTTTTTGATGCACTCATCAGACCTGCTTTTCTAAAGCACATATAGACAGTCTTAAGACTTGTTAGCTTAAAGACTTCTGTTGTCCATTATCTGCTTATAGATTTAAGCCCAAACTGCTTAGTGAGGTTTATAAAGGCATTTCTAATTTAACATTAGACTACATTTCAAGCCGCTGTCTCAACTGTTTATTTTCCAAGCAGTTATACAAGCTCCTTACTTCAGCAAACAATATCCTTTAAAATTTTCTTAATATATTCCTTTTGTCCTGTCCAAATATTCTTGTCTACATTTTAGCTTGACAATTTTTATTCACCTTTCAAGATGATAGCTTATACATGAAGCATTTTCCTACCTCCCCTCGAAAAATAAATTTTATCACTCTGATTTCTTGTTGTACTTTTAATGTACACTCTACATTATGTCACTCTACATTATGGCCTTCTAGCAGGTAAGGAAATCTCTCACAGATAAATGAATTTAAAAAATTGAAAACAAATAATTTGGCTTAATCAATGATTTTATATTAATAATATATTTCATAAATTTGGACATAGTAAATGATAAATTAACTATATGCAATATTAATTATAATAAATAATAGTATGACATTTTTGACTCACACACCCTTATGTCAATGATTTCTTCCTTTTGCACAAAAATGAATGTTATTTGTAGTTAGCAAAAGAATGGCATTAAAAATACATGGATAGTGTCATAAATCCCAAGAATGTCCTCTGCTCTATTCCCTCTATTCTAGCCAGAGAGAAAAACAAACAGTCAAATGCAGGTTGGTGTAGGCTGTTGACTGCCAAGAAAAAATAAAACTACTCATGTTGAGTTCAACGTGAATTTCATTATCAGGAATGTGCTAAAAAAAACCACTGTCAGTGTCATGGTCCTTCTGTAGGTGGTTTGTCTGACATGTGGGAGGCTCATCTTTGGTACAAACATGTTATAGTGCTGCTGATACATGATGCTGTGACTTATACTTCCCCATGCAATCTATAAACACAGGTGGCTCCTACTATGTAGTATGATCTGGAAACTCAACTGGAGAGAAAACAATAGCAAACAAATGACCTCTTTCCACAGTGGCTACATATATCCAGATTTGAAAGCTTAAATGAGAGGCTCATTGAAGTTAAGACTTTACAGTTATCATCTCGACCTCTAGATGGCGATGCAACATCAGTTTGGCATTAGTATTATTATTCCACATCCCTGGAGTTCCACTTCATAGTTCTCCAGGACATGAAAAACTACAGAAAGAGCAGGCTATCCCAAAGTGAAAGAAGATCTATTAGTTGGGTATTTTGAGAGGAGCAAAGTGGACAGCTGTAGTGAATGGTGTACTTAACACTGTATAAGGTGTTGTTACTGATGTATGCTAAGACACTCAATACAATTCCTATATTTTATATTTTGATATTTTCATGATTGTAAATCATGGGAATTTCTAAACTTATTCAGAAGTAGAGTGAATGATGTAATGAACTTCCATATGCTCATAACTCAGCTTGAGAAATTATCAACACATGACCTACCTTATTCATATTTACTCCCACAAACTTACAACATGGTTTGATACCACACAGATGAATTCATTAAAAACCTCATGATTTCCCTCAACAAGATGACTCTGTGGAAATATTTCTACCTTTGAAGGAAACACTAAAGATGTAGAAATTAGTAAAAGAGCAAGAGGGGATCCTCTTGGACCTATTTCTTGATCTGAGTGGTAAATACATGGGTGGGTTTGTGTTAGTCAATCACTTGTGACCGACTCTTTATGACTCCATGGACTACAGCCCACCAGGCTCCTTGTCCATGGGATTTTCTAGACAAGAATAGTGGAGTGGATTGCCATTTCCTTCTCCACGGAATCTTCCTGACCCAGGGGTCGAACCCAGGTCTCCTTGCACTGCAGGCAGATTTTTTTATTGACTGAGCTACCAGGGCAGAATAGGTGGGGTTATTTTGTTGTAATTTACCTAGTTATAGACTTTGTGTTTCTCTGTGTGCATATTTTATTTTCAAAAAAGGAAAGGAAAAATTAAAAAAAAAGACAATCAGGAAAGGGACACAAGCATTAACAAATACTGGCCTCTAGACAGAAACGGAGTCTCTCATCCTTACTGCATGGGAAACTACGAAGTTTAGGGAGAAATTAAGGAGAAAGATAAATTGTGCCAAAGCCGTCCACAAAGATCCTTGACAATTACCTCAGGAAAAGCTCTTGAAGGCTCAGAAAGTCATTTTGATTCTTCTTTAAGTGGGAGAAGTAGAAGAATGAGCATGCCCGCTCACTTGCCTGTACCTTTATCTACTGTGGTTTCCCTGGAGACAGTCACTGCCATTGGTGTGCTTTATGGGGAAGAGAACCGCAAACACTACTGAAGTGAAGTCATGATGGAAGTCTCATCTCTTGGAAACTCACCAGGAGAATAAGTAGTAAGCCAGAAGGCAAATAAATGTGCAATCAATGAAAAAGTAGGAAGACATGAAGGAGATCATAAAAACAGAAGAGAAAAATAAGAAGGTGGTGGAAACAGAATACAGAAGAAGCTGCTTTCCCTTACCCCAGAAGTTTTCCTTTACTACCCCCACTGACTCTCCTCTCCTTGAAACTTACAGAGTGTTCAAAGTGCTATTTTATGTCAAGACAGGTATAACGGGAAGCAGAGAACCTGCATATGTCAGGAAGCATTTAGCAAGAGGCTTCCTGTGTGCTGTTTTGGATCTGTCAGGAACCCTCTGGCCCTTATTAATTCCTGAATATTCAGGAATTAAGAGGAGAGGCACACTTTTCCTGGGGCTGAGGAATCCAGGCATTTCTCATTACGGTGATAAGTACCCTCTTCCTTTTTATGAGCCATATGGTAAAAGGTGATTGTTTGCAACTCTCTCTTTGATAGGGATCCCCTTATGTTTTGTAAGTCTGGAATTTTAATCTTTATCTTTGCTGAGAATAACCACTTTGTAAGACAGTATATATGCACACACCATGTTGATTAAAACACCTTTGCTCCATCAGAGCTTGGGTCCCCAGGTCTTTCTTTCTTTCTATTCTTTCTGTCTTTCTCTCTCTCTCTCTATTTCTGGCTAATTCCTTGGAGCGCGGAGGCCCGCTGAGCTCACTTTCTTGCCCGGGCTTCTAAGACCGTCTCGAGAAGGCGCACTGTGCCTTCACCCACTCGAGAGGGCGCCTGGTGCCTACAGCAGCAGCGACGTGAGCCCTAAGAACAGGACTCTATTGGCTTTCCGCCTAAACCAGGGGATATCAGCCTCTTTCTCTGTTACTTTCTTATCGTCGACTCTAGACCACCAGGTTCCGGTCCATTGAAGGATCAACAGCATATACCTGTTTATATTCAGATAGATCTTGACTGGAATCTTGAGGAAAATATTTAACCTCTTTGTTTTAGCTCATCTGTAAAATGGGATTAAAATATTTTCTTTTCAGCAATATTTTATTAATAGAGATAAGATATGTAATATAATACCAATACATCCCTGTTAATCAATTAGTAACAACTATGATGATAGGGATTAAATTTGTTAATACCATCTCCATACCTAGGAATAAGCCAGTGTAACAGCAGGTGTTAACCAATACCTTTTAAGCTTGAGGGACAACTGTGGTTTGAGCGAAAGTGAAGCCATAGGGAGTTTGAGCTTTAAGGGCTGTGAATGTTGTCTTTGGGTTTTCCTGATAGCTCAGTTGGTAAAGAATCCACCTGCAATGCGGGAGACCCTGGTTCAATTCCTGGGTCGGGAAGATCCGCTAGAGAAGGGATAGGCTACCCACTTCAGTACTGTTGGGCTTCCCTTGTGGCTCAGCTGGTAAAGAATCTGCCTGCAATGCAGGAGACCTGGGTTTGATCTCTGGGTTGGGAAAATCCCTTAGAGAAGAGAAAGGTTAGCCACTCCAGTATTCTGGCCTGGAGAATTCAACAGACTGTATAGTCCATGGGGTCACAAAGAGTCAAACACGACTGAGCAACTCTCACTTTCACTCTGCTGTCTTTGTCACATATTGATAAGTCCTTTGTAAAATATGAGAGATGAAAAGTATGATTCCTCTTCTAAATATGGTGTGTCTATTAGTGTATTTCACTAAAAATGACTCATTCTACAATTTCTTAAGAAGGAAGGAAGGTAAGTATAATACAAAAGAAGTCATCTGGCTCATAGGTAGCAGATGCTACATATTTTCTACAAATATTTAATGGGAGATTTAGAGATGTTTGACTTCTCCGGAAATGAAATATATAGTTCGGTTTCCCCTCTATCTCTGTTTTAAATTAGCTACTGAAATGAAATAACACATGATTGACAACAAACATAATATTTCACCTTTCTCAGAAATAAAATCATTCCAATAGATTTTGTATAAATGGAGATCAGAAGTGCTCTGATAAGAGCGATATGGTCCAAGTAATAGAGCTTTAATGCAGGATAAATACACTAGAAAGAGTGGAGAGTGATGTAATTGAGTATAGTTGTTCAGTCACTAAATCATGTCTGACTCTTTGCAACCCCATGAACTGCAGTACGTCAGGTTTCCATGTCCTTCACTATCTCCTGGTGTTTAATTAAACTCACAGCCATTGAGTCAGTGATGCCATCCAACCTACTCATCCTCTTGTCCCCTTCTCCTCCTGCCTTCAACCTTTTCCAGCATCAGGATATTTTCCAATGAGTTGTCTCTTTGCATCAGGTGGCCAAAGGATTTGAGCTTCAGCTTCAGCATCAGTCCTGGTGAGCATTCAGGGTTGATTTCCTTTAGGATTGACTGGTTTGATCTCCTTGCTGTCCAAGGGACTCTCAAGACTCTCCAAGACAAATTCAAAACATCACTTCTCTGGCACTCAGCCTTCTTTATGGTTCAACTCCCATATTTGTACATGACTACTGGAAAACCATAGCTTGACTATACATACTTTTGTCGCCAAAGTTATGTCTCTGCTTTTTAATATGCTATCTAGGTTTGTCCAAGGAGCAAGTGTCTTTTAATTTCATGTCTGCATTCATGATCTGCAGTGATTTTGGAGTTCAAGAAAATAAAATCTGTCACTGTTTCCACTTTCCCCATGAGGTGATGGGACCGGATGCCACAATCTTAGTAAAGGAGTAGTACTAGAGAATATTTTTCACTCTTAAATTGCAATCCCTTGATATTAGTTTCACTTATGGGAAAGATCTACTACAACCATTATATACAGTCAAGTATAAACTAATTCCTCTACAGACATATGATTGTGTTAGCATTACAAAACAAAGCTTGGTCATAGTTTAGACCCATTTTGCAATGGCAGTGAAAGGATGTGCAACACATCATGACATAGAAGTTGAAAGATTAGAAGAAGAAACTTTTAGAAACATGGTTACCTAAACAAATTGGTTATTTTCTTGAGCATAAAAAATATAAATAGCCAGAAACTATGATTAAACAGTAAAACACAACAAGACAGGAACATCACACTCTTTTTCGTGGCTTCAGTAGCATTTGTTGTGCAAAATGTGTTTTTATTATACTGGGTAATATAAAACAATTGAGGCCATAGCAGCACATGCCTCAAGTCACGTATGTAGCATGATAAAAGACTGTCCTAAACTTGGATTAAAAGACCCACACACAGATGAACCAAGAGAATATTATCTTTAGTGAAGTAAATCAGGCAAAGAAAGACAAATACTGTATTTTTTCACTTACATGTGGAAGCTTATGACTAACATGAATAAATTTATATGCAAAACAGAAACAGACTCACAGATGTAGAAATTAACTTGTCATTATCAAAGGGGAAAGGAGATGGGGGATTTGGGATTAACAATTATAAAATACTATGTATAAAATAGATAAGCCACGAGGATATACTATATAGCACAGAGGAGATAGCCATTATCTTGTAATAAATTTTAGTGGAGCATAATCTGTAAAAATACTGAATTGCTATGCTGTATACCTGAAACTAATATAATACTGTAAATCAATGATAATGCAATAAAACAAAAGATTCACAGATTAATTCTTGTGTTGCCATTTATTAGCTACTTAAACTTGTGCAAACTATTTTGCTTCTTGGATTTTGTGATTTCCACTTAATCACAAAGTGTTCAGGCCTCAACAAACACTTTCTAAAATTCTTAGCAGATTTAACGTTTTAGGGTTCCATTATCTTTGTACTGTGTTCGGCTAGCACACTGCATCTATTTTTCTAGAAGACTAAATGTGAAATGACAAGTATGCTCCAATTTTATTAGCCAGTCTAGTGTCCTCGTCCTGGTGGTGTGGTGGTAACTAAGGTGGCTAAGTGCAGAGAAAGAGAACAAAGAAAGCAGGTGATATCTGGTTGCATTTCTATAAATAGCTGCAACTGTTGTAAGAAGCACCTAACACTGCCTTTGAAAGACAAGCATTTGCTCTATGTGTAAGAATAAGGCTAGTGGAAATAACTCTGGGTGATCTTATAAGAAACATACCTCATAGGAAAAACTCCCTTTGGGATATCCTCCCCTTTCTTTTACTTCTTTTAAATAGTAACAATAATATCTGCTCACCTGCCCCCATTTTCTGTCTCTATGAACTTATCCCACAGGAATCAAGCGTTCTTGATTCTGACACACAAAAAATGGATGATTCAATATTCTCCAAAAGAACACAAATAAGTGAACTACACAGTACTTCAGAATATTTTCAAATGAACAACAAAAAATAACTTCTCAATTAAGGCTTAAGAAAACACAGGTAGCACGTTACATCAAAAGGAAACAAAGGATTAAGGGAAGAGCAACAAGGACAGCTAGTGCTTAATTATGGGTCACGCATCATCCTAAGGCTTTACACATATTATTTCATCAAGTATTCAGAGCCACACTATGAGGCAGACACTAACATTGTCCCTATTTTCCATAGGTTGAAACTGAGGGAAAGAAAGATCAAGTGGCTTGACTGAGGTCCTACAGCTCAGAATGGCAGACAGGACTTGGAACAAGAGACTCCAACCATGACACCATGCTGCTTCTCAGCGGACTGTTGTCAAGGCACACATTTCAGAAGATCCTTTATTTTCATTCTTCTTCAAATGTTCTATCACCTCTGATTTCTTTCTTTCTTCTCTTAAAAAAAATGAATCAATGAAAGGAAGAATCACAACATATGTTCACTAGCAAGCCACATAACCAACTGAGAGTGAACGTACTAATTTACTTTTAAATGGAAGCTTCTAAGACCATGAAATATTTTACTTTCTTGGGGGCAATTCCATTTTTAGTGTACGTGTTCACTGACACAGTACAATACTTATTGTTTCATGTCGAACTAAAAATCAAATAGTTCTCTACTATGCTTCTGCATGTTTGTTCTTGGGAAACATTTCTGGAGAATTTGAAAATATATTGAATTGGACTAATCAAATCAATAATTAAAGAAGACAGTTTTGCATTGAGGTCTGTCTATAAAATTTCTGTAGACAGAACAAGTTTTACTTATCTAACTGTACTCAGAACTTTTCAAAAATGTACTGTGTTTAAATAGCAGTTGATATATTAAGAAGTCAGCATGTTTTCTTAAATATTAAACATAAGCAAATGGATTCTAATAGGCAAAATAACTTACATGATTAAGTAGATAGTAAATGGCAAAATAAGAAACTGTGTGTGCATGTGTGTGTTTATGGCAAAAATCCATTTATTTGCCTTTTTTCCCCCATTTTGAAATGCATTAATGTATCTGCTTTATTAAAACTGTCTCCCCTACTCTCATATTTTTGTTGTTCTTTTTATTTGAATTTTTGATTTCTTTAGTTGAACTTTGCTGATTTTGATTCTTTCTTCATTGACATTTAAAAATGTTTCAGCTATAATTATTGTTATGTTCAACCTTGGTTGTATCCTGGAATCTTTGATATAGAATAATATCATTAATTTTCCCTTTTCTAGATAGCTTGTAAAAGAACAAATGAATGAATAAGTATGTATATACTAATAAACAGTGACTGAGGAAAAGTTTTAAACTTTCAAAAAAGCTCTTAGTAATTGATATTTAATTTTATTACCTATTTTCTAAATTTTATTTATTTATTTTTATTGAGTATTGTTGATTTACAATGTTATATTAGTTTCAAGTATACAGCAAAGTGACTCACTTTACATACATTTTTCAGATTAGTTTTCCTTAATAGGTTATAACAAAATATTGAGTATAGTCAGTATGATATAGTAGATTATTTTTGTTTATATATTTTATATACAGTAGTATATATATATTAATCCCAAACTTCTAATTTATCCCTCCCCTACCTCCTCCCCTTTGGCAACCATAAATATGTTTTCTATGTCTGTATTACCCATTTTAAATTTTATTTTATTTTTTGTCTTTTGGAAAGCTTATGGGAATTCTTTGTGCTCTAGTGTACGAACAATCTTTAAAATATAGTGAAGACATTTTTCTTTCCTGTACATAGGCTAGATATTTATCAGTAATAGTAGTATATAATTACATATTAAACTATTCATGTCACTGTACCCAGTCATTTTTATATTTACATATTTTAAATAGATATTGATAAAAGTGTACAGGGTGTGACATGTCCTCATGCTTCTGTTTTCCCTTTAATTTCCAGAAATTTTGCCTAGATATTTTTAATGTAACTCAGTATTTCAAATAGTTAATGACAGCTATCTGAATTTTAGTTCATACCACTTATTAGTAAAAGGGGTTCCTCTTATTTATTTTTGTACTTTTTACCTGGCATTCAGCTTTGCCTATCTTTAACACTTTTCATCCCCATTCCTTTCTCTTGCCTTTTGCACTGCTGTCTTTCCGGTTATTCCAAACCTTTACATATATCATTATGTCCTCAGCACTTAGCATAGTGCTGGTTCATGGTGGGCACATAGCATGTTATAAAATGGATGAATGTAAGTTTCAGTCATTTCATAAATTTTCAATAAGCTAACAGTTCCATCAATGTTTAAATGCATAAAACCTCATTACAAAAATATACTAGAATACGGGCTAAACATAGGACATAGACATACATAATGTTTATTTTCATAATTTAAAATTGATACATTTTATAAAAATTCAATATATAGAAATACCTATCTACTGAGTTAAAAATGAGGTTGATATACTTAGATTGTGAGTAAATTCAATAAAAACACTAAATTTCATAGAGTCAGATATAAGACTGAATTTGATAAACTCATTTGAATTCAGTCTATTTATGTTTTCAAGTAATTTCCCTTGTTTTCTGCACTTGTGCAACTCCTGGCATCTCACTTGCAGATGTATTTAAATGCAACTAATAGCTCAGCTGCAATTCCATCACCTCAGCTAGCTTTGTTCTTAGTAATGCATTCCAAGGCCCACTTACTTGACTTCACATTCCAGGATGTCTGGCTCTAGGTGAGTGACCACATCACCTAGTTATGGTTATCTGCATGGTTGTCATGGTTATTATTGTCATGGTTATCTGCAAGAAACACAGAAGAACTGCACGTGCACACACACACACACACACACACACACACAATTATCAATGACCTGGATAACCACTATGGTGTAGTCTCTCACCTAGAGCCAGACATTCTAGAATGGGAAGTGAAGTGGGCCTTAGAAAGCTTCACTAAGAACAAAGCTGGTGGAGGTGATGGAATTCCAGTTGTTCTATTTCAAATCCTAAAAGAGTATGCTGCTAAAGTGCTGCATTCAACATGCCAGCAAATTTGGAAAACTTAGCAGTGGCCACAGGAATGGAAAGTCAGTTTTCATCCCAATTCAAAAAAATGGCCATGCCAAAGAATGTTCAAACTACCACACAATTGTGCTCACTTCACATGCTAACAAGGTAATGTTCAAAATCCTTCAAGTTAGGTTTCAACAATACATGAACTGAGAATTTCCAGATATATAAGCTAGATTTAGAAAAGGAACAGGGACCAGAGATCTAATTGCCAACACTCGTTGGATCACAGAAGAAGCAAGAGAATTCCAGGGGAAAAAGAAAAATCTCCTTCTACTTCACTGACTACTAAAGCTTTTGACTGCATGAATCACAACAAACTGGGAAAAATTCTTAAAGAGATGGGAATATCAGACCACCTCACTTGCCTCCTTAGAAACCTGCATTTAGATTAAGAAGCAACAGCTCGAACTGGACATGAAACAATGGACTGGTTCAAAATTGGGAAAGGTGTACCTTGAGGCTGTATTTTGTCACTCTGCTTATTTAACTTCTATGCAGAGAGCATCATGCAAAATGCCAGGCTGGATGAATTACAAGCTGGAATCAAGATAGCCAGGAGAAATATCTTACATGCTAAAGAATCTGCCTACAATGTAGGAGACCCAGGTTTGACCTCAGGTTAGAAATATACTCTGGAGAGGAAATGGTAAGCCACTCCAGCATTTTGCCTGGAGAATTCCATGGACAGAAGAGCCTGGATGGCTACTGTCCATAGGGTTGTAAAGAGTTGGACAGGACTGAAGCAACTGAGCACGCATGCAGACGACACCACTTTAATGGCAGAAAATGAAGAGGAACTAAAGAGCCTCTTGATGAAGGTGAAAGAGGAGGGTGAAAATGTGGTTTAAAACTCAACATTCAAAAAGCTAAGATCTTGGCATCCAGTCCTATCACTTCAGGACAAATAGATGGGGAAAAAATAGAAGTAGTGATAGGTTCCAAAGTCACTGCAAATGGTGACTGCAGCCATGAAATTAAAATACACTTGCTTCTTGGAAGAAAAGCTATGACAAATCTAGAAAGCATATTAAAAAACAGAGACATTCTTTGCTGACATAGTTCCATCTAGTCAAAGCAGTGGTTTTTTCCAGTAGTCATGTACGGATGTGAGAGCTGGACCATGCAGAAGGCTGAGTGCTGAAGAATTGATGCTTTTGAACTATGGTGCTGGAGAAGATGCTTGAGAGTCCCTTGGACAGCAAGGAGATCAAACCAGTCAATCCTAAAGGAAATCAACCCTGAATATTCATTGGAAGGACTGATGTTGAAGTTGAAGCTCCAATACTTTGGCCACCTGATATGAAGAGCCAACTCACTGGAAAAGGCTCTGACACTGAAAGATTGACAGTAGTAGGAGAAGGGGACCAAAGAGGATGAGATGATTGGATGGCATCTTTGACTCAATGGATGTGAGTTTGAGCAAACTCTGGGAGACAGTGAAGGACATGGAAGTCTGGCATGCTGCAGTCCATGGGGTCATAAAGAGTTGTACATGACTGAGCAACTGAACAACAACAAATGCCTTGCCCATATAATTATCCATCATTAACTGGATCATCATTTTACTTTGAACTAGCATGGAAGCACATGAAATAAGTAACATAGCCTGGATCTTTAGTTAACTTAATGACTTTCATTTGTATCATTTCTTTTTAGATTCCACATATAAGGGGTGCCATATGATATTTCTTCTTTTCTTACTTAACTTCACTTAGTCTGGCAATCTCTAGATCAATACAAATGAATTTATGAAACAGAAAGAGACTCACAGAATTAAAGAATGAACTTATGATTGCTGCGGGGAAGGTTGAGGGCAAGAGATAGTTAGAGAGTTTGGGATGGGTATGTACACACTGCTATATTTAAAATGGATAACCAAGAAGGACCTACTGTATAGCACATGAAACTCTGCTCAATATTATGTGGCAGCCTGGATGGGAGGGGCGTTTGGGGGAGAATGGATGCATGTGTATGTATGGCTGAGCTTCTTCACTGTTCACCTGAAACTATCACAACATTGTTAATTGGCTATATCACAATACAAAATTAAACAAAAATTAAAAACAAAAGAAGATAATGCCTTTCAACCACTATGTGCAGCCAAGGAAAGAATGTTGACTTGTTTCCTGGCCTGCTGCAGTTTACAGGGTCACAAAGAGTTGGATACAACTTACCAACTGAACAACAACAGCCCATATCCATGAAGCACCATGAAGATCTTTACTGCAGTTCCTATTTTCTTGCTCCTTCTTTAACCAATATTTGTTCCACTTATCCTTGCTCAAACATCACTTTTTATAGCCTTGCCATATCTCTCAGTTTACTTAAACATCAGAAGATACCAAGCCCACAGCTGTGCATGTCACCCACCTGCCAGGGCTGAGTGGCCGCTGCTCTCTGGGGCCAGAAGTACACTTCTATTTTGCCACTTTACTCCTGACCTGCTTCGTTTATTTCCATCATCATCATGCTCCTTCAGGTTATTGAAGTCACATCCATCACAGAAAATCTAGCCTAGTGCTTGTTCTGCTTTTCTTCACAAACATCTTTGCTTTTGTCAAGACTTATCTGCCTTCATTTATTGCAGATAGTTCCTATGCTTCTTTAGCTGTGAGATATTTTTAAATGGTTATGTAGAAATGGGGATTCTTAGGAAATCTCTTCTCAAAGATATTGTGTTCTCTAAGTATTAAATACTCCTTTAGAAGAGAGTTTCTCTTTCTGGTCATCAGAGGACTCTTAAATTAGGTTATGCTTCAGAATCTAATCACAAGCAAGACTTTCCTGGTGGTGCAATGGATGGGAATCCACCTGCTAATGCGGGGTACACTGGTTTGATCACTGGTCCAGAAAGATTCCACATGCTGTAGAGTAACTATGCCTCTGAGCCACAACTACTGAGCCCACACACTCTAGAGCTGGTGAGCCTCTACTACTAAAACCTGTGCATCTTAAAGCCTGTGCTCGGCAACATGAGAAGCCACCACAATGAGAGGTCCATGCACCTCAGTGAAGAGTGGACCCCACTCACTGCAGCTAGAGAAAGCCCACACAGAGCCACAAAGACACAACACAGCCAAAAATATAAATAAATAAATAAATAAAACTACTAAAAAAAGAGAGACAGAATATCAAAGTTTGAATTTGTGGGCAAGCATTATGTAATCATTATATTTATGGTTGGTTTCAATGATACTGCTTTATCTAGAGATCTATTGTGTATATAAATATGACTATTCCTGATGAATGCCACAGCTTAGGCAAGTTAGTTAAATAGAAGCACCCAGCGCCACCCATCCCCACTCCCTGCTCTCTCAGGGAAAGGCCAGTGCAACAGGAAAGCACTTTTGTTCATCTTTTTGCTCCATCTGCTATCAATGACCCATAGGAAGACTACCACTACCTTGACCGGATGAGTGAGACCCTGCACACTTCAGGGCCCTATGAACTGCTAGATCATCCTGAATTAGAAAGACCAAAATTCTTAATCTTGCCAGGGCTCAGAAGCTTCTTCCTTTCCCTTGTTCATTTGAAGATAGGTGGAAGGTGGTAATAAAGTGATTTTGTTTTCCACAAAACTACTAGTTCTGCATTCCCTGTGCTTTGGTCTACTTATTAGAAAAAAAATGACCTCTACTTAGTTTAAAACGAGGACATCCTCCTTCTACAACCAGTTAACTTCATTTTTTCCTGGTAAACATATACGTGACTGTTTGCAAACAATACTGAAATAATTTGTGAGTTCTTAGTAATTACAGACAGTTATTAATTTTGAAATCTGAAAATTTACTCTATATCCCCAAATGTGAAATTGCTATGAAAGAACAGCTTGAAGCAACAGGGGCAGTTTATATTATATAAAACTGAAGATGTATTAAACAACCAAATTATTTTTTGAATTATGAATTATTGAAACTTCCCAAGTGGCTCAGTGGTAAAGAATCCTCTTGCAATGCAGGAAACGTGGGTTTGATTCCTGGGTCAGGAAGATCCCTTGGAGGATGGCATAGCAACCCACTTCAATATTCTTCCTGGGAAAATCCAGTGAACAGAGGAGCCTGGCGAACTACAGTCTGTGGGGTCTCAGAGAATTGAACATGACTGAGCAACTGAGAATGCATGCACAGATTTACAGATCTGGGTTGCTTATATGAGAATGGATTCCTTATGTAAATTAGCTGAATCAATAATGGATGCTCAAAACTTTGAAAGAAATAGACTACTCAGGTTTGTTTTTTTCTTTTCTTTCTTTTTCTGTTCCAATAGGACAGATATTTCCAGATCAAAGCTAACTGGGCAATTCAGTGAGCAAGTGACTAAGTATCCAATCTAAGTAGAGCAGCAGACTTGTATTATCATGTTGCTGGACCAAAGTGGTACTGGGTGCTACAAATTATTTCAATAATGCTTTTGGGGATAATTCTAGGAATATATAATTAGATTTATTTTAAAACTCTAATCTTTTTATTTAACTCTCTACATTATTATGTGTATTACTGTTATAATTTCACAAGTTACAATATTCTTTCATGTCCTCTGAATTTTATAACGCTCAGACTACCTAAATGTCACTTCACCCTGTTTACAGCAAATGAGAAGAGGACATCTGAAATGTATTTTTAAATACTCTCTAATCAGACATGTGATGAATCCCAAAGCAAAACCATGTTAGTGTGTCCTATACTTGCTAATAAGATTCCCTTGGAAATAACAGAACAGTTCAGTAATTTAAAAACTGGCACATTATTGCTTTAATAGGAACTGTGAATATTTTATCACCATAATCCCCAATGAATAATTCTGCTTTGTTACTTTCCCTTCAAGGAGAAGAGTACTTGAAGTTATGATATGCAATGATAGAATCTCTTGAAAACCTTTGAGATCTTTTACCAAGCGACTCTGAAAATCTTGGATATTCTCCTCAGAATATTAAGGGATAGTGTTTAAAACATGAAGTGATTATTTGTCAAAATTCTCTAAATATTGAGATTAGCTTATTGTGCTCTATTTTGAGTTTGCATTTTATCTTCTCATTTATTTCAAATCTGTTGCATACAAAACAGCCTTCTTTTAAGTCTCCAGGATTTCTTCATTAACATTTTCCTGTGCATTTTGTTATAATGCTGTACATTCTTATTTGCACATTTCCATCAAAGACACTTTATTGAATACGTACTACGGCAGAGAAAGAAACGTTTACCAAATATTGCATGTGCTTACCTCTTGCACATTCTGTAGAGGTTATAAGACTAAATAAGCTGATGTGTGATGAGCCAAAGTAATGTCTTTTATATGAGATAGTCTTAATTGCAGATACACTACCTGTATGTTCTTTATTTTTTCCTGCTTTATTGCAGCATAATTAACATGCAACATTGTCCAAGTTTAAGGTGTGCAATGTGCTCATTTGATACAACTATACATGTAAAAAATTATCACAGTAGAATTAGTTAACACTTCTATCACCATACAAAATTACTATTTCTTTTCCATAACAAGAATATTTATAATCTATGGTCTTAGTGCTTTTAAGTATACAATAGAGTACTGTCAGTCTAAATTACCATTCTGTACATTAGATAACCAGAGATTATTTATCATACAACTGAAAGTTTAAACCCTTTGACAGACATGTCCCCATTTTCCCTGTATCTCAGCCCCTGAAAATCACCACTCTACTTTATGTTTCTATGATTCTGGATTCTTTAGATCCCATATATAAATGATACAGTATATGTCTTTATCTAATTTTGCCTAGTGTAATACCCTCCTGATCCACCTATATTGATATAAATGGCTGAATTTCCTTCTTTCTCATAACTAAAAAATATTCCATTGTGTGTATGTGTGAGTACGTATATATAAGTATGTATGTATATACACATTTATGTCCGTATACATGTATGTGTGTGTATATATATGTGTGTGTCACATTTTTTTATCATTGATCCAATAATCTATGGATAGGCACTTGGGTTGCTTCCAGATCTTGCTATTGTAAATAATGATGCAATGAACTTGGGAGTACACATATCTCTTCAAGATCCTGATTTTATTTTCTTTGGATACATACTAACAAGTGAGATTGCTGGATCATACAGTAGTTCTAGTTTCAATTTCTTGAGAAATCCCCATATTGTTCTCCATAGTGGTAATACCAATTTACATTTCCACCAACAGTGTACAAGGGTTTCCTATTCTCCACATCCTCCCCAACAACTGTTATCTATTTTCTTTATTGATGACAGCTATTTTAGCAGATATAAAGTGATACCTCATTTCAGTTTTGATTTGGATTTCCCTGATGATTAGTGATGTTGAGTATCTTCTCATGTGTGCGTGCTCAGTCGCTCAGTCCTGTCTGACTCTTTGCAACCCCACAGATGGTAGCCTGCCAGGCTTCTCTATCCATGGAATTTTCCAGACAAGATACTGGATTGGGTTGCCACTTTCTATTCCAGGGGATCTTTCCAACGCAGGGATCGAACCTGCATCTCCTGTGTCTCTTGCATTGGCAAGCAGATTCTTCACCACTGAGCCACCTGGGAACCCCACCTTCATGTACATATTGGCAATTCCTATGTCTTATTTGTTTTTTGGTTTGTTTATCTGCTTGTCTGTTAGTTATTGAGTTGTATAAATTCCTTATATATTTCGGATGTTAACTTCAAAACTTATAAATGGTTTGCAAATATATTTTTCATTCTGTAAACTGCTTTTGCATTCAGAAATTGTTTCTTTGGGCTTCCCTTGTGGCTCAGTTGGTAAAGAATCTGCCTGCAATGTGGGAGGCCTGGGTTCGATCCCTGGGTTGGGAAGATCCCCTGGAGAAGGGAAAGGCTACCCACTCCAGTATTCTGGCCTGGAGAATTCTGTGGACTGTATAGTCCATGGGGTCACAAAGAAGATTGTTTCTTTTGCTTAGCAGAAGCTTTTTAGTTCGAAGTAGTCTGATTTGTTTAATTTTACTTTTATCATCTGTGCTTTTGGTATTATATTCCAAAAAGCTTTGCCAAGACCAATGTCAAAGAATTATTCTCTATATTTTTACAGGAGTTTTAATATTTTGGGTTTATGCTTAATTCTTTAATCTATTTCAAGTTAATTTTTGTGACTGGTGTAAGAGGCTTAATTTTATTCTTCTGTGTGTGATTATCCAGTTTTCCCAGCATCATTTATTGAAGAAACTCTTTTTACCCCATTAAAATATTGTTGGTTCCCTTTTCAAATATTAGCTGACTAATATTGTGAGGGTTTATTTCTGGACTCATGATTCTGTTCCATTGGTCTGTGTGTCTGTTTTATACCAATATCATACTGTTTTGATTACTATAGCTTTGAAATCAGGAAGTCTGATTCCCCCAGCTTTGTTCTTCTTTCTCAGGGTTGTTTTATCTATTTTCAGGTCTTTCCTGATTTGAGGATTTTTTTTTTCCTGTGAAAACTGCAATTGGAATTCTGATAGGCTATATTTCTCAGTATATGGATTTTTTATCTCCTTTGTTGTTGTTATAGTTCAGTCATTAAGTCACATCTGACTCTTTCTGACCCCATGGATTGCAGCATGCCAGGCTTCCATGCCCTTCACTATCTCCCAGAGTTTGCTCCAACTCATGTCCATTGAGTTGGTGATGTTATCCAACCATCTCATCCTTGGATAGGTGTGGTGAGAGTGGGGACCCTTGCATTGTTTCCAATCTTAGAGGAAAAAAAAAAAAGAATCTTTCACCTTAAGTACGATGACTTTTTCCCTCTTCTAAGAGTATGTTGGAACTTCTCCACTGGAAACCTAAACTTCCACAAAGGCTTTCTTTACTCTTGTCCATGGGTGATTTCTAAGAGGGAGTTTTCAAAAGGTTCTTAGACTAAAACCAAGAGGGACTATATAGGTCTCATGGACCACTGCAGGATACACAGCCATGATTGAGTTCTGTATTCCTATTAATTGAGGAACAGGTGGGTGAGACTCTTTCCCAGTCCCTTAGTGTGTGGTGCTGGATCCCACAGAGTTCCTACAAAGGTACTTTTGTCTGTGGATAAACTGCAAATTGCTGTCATTGAGGGACAAATGTGATGGGGGATGTCAACTGAGCCATGTTGTTGATGTCACTCACTGTATGTTCCTTCTTTTCCTGATGCATCAACTTTGGAACTCTTGGATCTGGACAGTTCAGCTACCAGGGACTATCCCAGTTAATACAGGAACCAATCAACACAACATAAGGAAATTAGAGCAAAGGGAAATTTATAAAACAAATAAGGTTATTTAAGAAGCAAAATGTATTCTAGCTTCCTTTTTCTTAGATTAGGTGACCATAGGTGTGAAGGTTTATCTCTGGATTTTCTATCTTGTTGCAATGATATATATTTCTGTTTCTGTCCCAGTAACAAACTGTTTTTATTACTGTAGCTTTGGAGTATACTCTGAAGACAGGGAGTCTGATTCCTCCAGAAACATTTTCCTTTCTGAAGATTGCTTAGGCTATTCAGGATCTTTTGTGTTTCCATACACATTGTAATTTTTTATTCTAATTCTGTGAAAAATGCTATTTGTAATTTCATAGGGATTACACTGAATCTGTAGATTACTCTGGGTATTATAGTAATTTTGAAAAGGTGCTCGACATCATTAATTTTCAGAGAAAAGGAAATCAAAACTACCCTGAGGTATTACTTCACACCAGTCAGGATGGTCACCATCAAAACTCTACAAACAATAAATGATGAAGAGGTTTTGGAAAAAAGGGAATCCTCCTACACTGTTGGTGGGAATTTAAATTAGTACAGCCACTATGGAGAACAATATGGAGGTTCTTAAAAACAGAGCTACCATATGACCCAACAATCCCACTCCTGGACATATATCCAGAGAAAACAACAATTCCAAAAGATATCAGTACCCCAGTGTTCATTGCAGCACTATTTACAATAATCAGAACGTGGAAGCAACCTAAATATCCATGATATACAAAATGGTATATAATCTGTCATAAAAAGAACAAAATAGTGTCCTTTGCAGCAATATAGATGGACTTGGAAATTGTCACAGTGTGTGAAATAAGTCAAAGAAAAATATCATATGATATAGCTTATATGTGGAATAAAAAAAAATGGTACAAATAAACCTATTTACAAAACAGAAACAGAGTCACAGATGTAGAAAACAAACTTATGATTACCAGTGGCAAAAGGGGGGAATATGGGGAGATTGAGATTGATATATACATACTACTATATATTAAAACAGATAACTAATTAGGACCTACTGTATAGCACAGGGAACTCTACTAAACATTCTGTAATTACCTATATGGAAATAGAATCTAAAAAAGAGTGTGTATATATATATCTGATTCACTTTGCTATACAGCAGAAACTAACAGGACATTATAAATGAACTATACTCCAATAAAAATTAACTTAAAATATAAATGAATAAAATAGATAACCAACAAGGACCTAATGTATGGCAAATGGAACACTGCTCAGTATTCTGCAATAACCTAAATGAGTAAAGACTTTGAAAAAGAATAGATATCTGTATATGTATAACTGAATCCCTTTGCTTTACACCTATAACTAACACATTATTGGTAATCAACTATACTCCAATATAATTTTTTAATAGATAAAAGAAGATAGACAACCCCACCCCAAAAGGCAATGTTAATACACTAAATATATGTCTTGATATTCTACTGAGAAGAGGTAGGCTTCAAAATTATTATTAATTTGTAAGTAGTCAATGTAAAAGGGAAATACAATTGGTTACCATTGTGCCTATAAGTTAAAAATAAACCAGTTGATAAAGGGAAAGTATCTATTATTTGTATTAAGACAAAAAGAAGTAATCAGTGTAAACGGGAAATACCACTGGCTAGCACTGTGTTCATAAGATAAAAATAAACCAGTTGATTGGGGGAAAATATCTGTTATTTGTATTAAAACAGAAAGAAAATGTTCCCTTTATTTTTACTTAGAGGGCAACATGATATAATGAATATCTATTCTTTGATGCCATTTCAATGCAGGACTTTGTACTTTTACAGTCAGAGGAGATGTTTCTCAAATTTATTTTAATTATGCAAATCCTCAAAACAGATTATTCTCGAGGTTCAGTTAGGTCAGGCTTCAATTTTGCTTATTCAATATGAACTTGTCAACATCATGCAAATATTTCAACTTTTAAACACATATTACATGCATAAAATTCCACTGGAAGTGTTTAAAGAAACAAGGATATGTTTGTGTCTAATCAATCGTGTTGTGCTAAAAGCATAACTGAATCCAAATTAGGGTATTTGCTTAAACAACATAAATTGATTTTCCTTCATTACTTGAAGAGTTGTTCATTCAAACTTTTCCATCTTTCTTGCTTGTTTACTAACAGGACTTAGAAGGCCGTAACGTAGTTTGAAGTAAGTAACAAATTTCTCATCAATTCATCTAGAAATTTCCAGATATATGTGTGTGCTGTTATGGCCCATATAGAGGAAGGCATGGCAACTCACTCCAGTTTTCTTGCCTGGAGCATCCATGGGGTCACAAAGAGTCAGACACGACCAAAGTAACTTAGCAAACATGGACAATATATTTTATGTCTGATTCATTTTTAATCAAATTTCTTCTATTTACTTATATGTGTGAAATCTTGGTAGAAAATCTGAGTCTATTTTGTTCTTCCTTTTTTTTGGTGAAGCTGTTTTGACAATTTTATTTCTAATTAATTTTTAATGAGAACCAAAAAGAAATACATAGAGATGTTGCATTTTTTAAAGTATGGTATCAATCAGGAAAACATTATCTTTCCTAGAAAGCTTCACTGCACAAACTTGAGACTTTATGGACACTCTGAATTAATGATCCATGACAGCAAAATATTCACACTGGGTTCTGGGTCAATATAAATACCAAAGAACAAAAGATGAAAGCAAGATAATTTTGAACATGGTTTCAAATATGTTGCATTCACTTGAATTTTAAGGACGATATTTTCAGCTCCTTCACATAAGAAGGATTTAGCTGACCCCTGAAAACTAAGCACCTTGAGAAAAATATCTTTTACTAACCACTGCAATATGCCTCCACTGTCACCTGACTGAAAGAAAAAAAGTGCCATCATGATAAGTCACAGGGCCTATATTGAAGAAGGAAGTAGTATTTAGTCCAATTTAACTTAGGATTTTTTTATGATACTGAGAAATTACTAAAATGTTCTGAAGTTAAATGGACACAATACCCTAGTAATTTCTCAGAAGAACCAGTTTGTAAATTGATATACGAACACAAACAGTGTAAAATTATTTCTAGGCCTCATCGTCCCAGCTTAAACATTCTAATAACCTTCCGTTCTTTTCCTGGTTTGGTTTCCAGACATTCTGTGCTAAGTAAATGTGTGTGTGTGTGTGTGTGTGTGTGTGTGCGCGCGCGCGCGCTCAGTCGCTCAGTTGTGTCCAACTCTTTTGAGACCTAATGGACTGTAGCCCACCAGGCTCTTCCATCCATGGAATTTTCCAGGCAAGGATACTGGAGTGGGTTGCCATTCCTTTACCAGGGGATCTTCCCCACCCAGGTATTGAATCTATGTCATTTGTGTATCCTGCATTGGCAGCGATTCTTTACCACTATGTCATCTGGGAAGCCCTATATTTTAATTCAGTTGTGGCTGGTCCATTATGCCATGATCTGAATAGTTTTATCATCTTTATCAGTTTGAAAGATGCACTTCACACGTTGGAAATAGTTTTTCACAGGTAGATTTCACACTTAGTTACTCCAAAGAGAATTGACATATGGTAGAGATTTTTTTCTTAAATTCACAAGCTGCTTAAAATAGAAAAAGATTAGTAGAAAGTTCAGCTTGATAATTATGAAATGCAAAACATTAAATCAAATAAATAAAGAGAATTAAAATATAAAAATAAAACACATTCACCCTTACCCTGTAATACTTCTTTTAATATTCTCAACTGCTTACAATGAACAATTACCCACTCAGTTTTTTTTTTTATTTTGATATGACCACCTATCACCTTTAACCAAAAAAAACAAAAAACAAACAAAAAAAACAAAAATATAACATTTTCCCCTTTAGTTGTAGAGCATTTTCTACTTAAACTGCCTCCAATTCTTAAGTATTTTAGTTGCCTAGGAAACATACAAAGGTTTTTTCTGCAATAGCAGGGATTCATTTAGCCACCAAATTACCTCTGTAAGCCGTTTCATCATTTCTATATTTTAGAAGTCTTCAACAGAGCACTTGGCAGCAGCCAACTGGCTTGTTACCATATCATGCTTTCATTATAATAAAATGTGCCAAACAGATTTTCAGCGAGTTAAAGCACAGAGTCATGGGCATTACAGCATGATCCAGAATATCATTTCCTTGTGATTCTAAAGTTTTAGAGGGAATATTTATTTTCAGCTGTTAATCTAATCTATTATCTGCTACAAAAGATCAGCACACATTAGCACTAGACAGACCACTTTATTCTTGTCTGCTTTTTGTAAGAGCATTAACTCTTTTAGGAAACTAGGATACCATTTATAACATACAAAATGGTCTCTTACAGATTTGTTGGCTGTATTTGATTTTTACATATTTTTATCAATGATGAAGAGGAAAAAAGTACAGGTTTTAAGTCCCAAAGAAGAGATTTATTACATCAGCTAGATTGCCAGTGGAGTTAGAGGGGAATAACAATTAATCTCTGTTGCTTCCAGGTTTACCCATCTAGATAATGAAAAAAATAAGATATAAATCCAAAGATGACTGTGATATATTTAATTTATATAAAATTATGTCTTCTATATTTCTTATCTCAGGGAACAATGCCACCATCTTTCTCAGTCACAAATAAGGAACCTAAGAGTTTCTTTTCCCCCTCCTCGTTCTGTCCTTCAAAACCAGCAAGTCGCTAATCTCTCTACACCACGGCCACTGTCACTGTCATTTCCAAAACTGATATCTATCTGGTCTCCAAGTCTCAGTTTGGGCTGCTTAAATTTTCAACAATGATGCCAGATTGATCTTTCTAACTCCTCTCTGACCTGTCATTTAATTCCAGCGACTCCACAGAAATTTTCATAAATCTTGCTAATAAGACATTCAAAGCCCTTCTCTCCCAAGCTCTTAGCTGTGTGCTTGCTTATAAACTAAGAACTATATGCACACGTCAACCTAGTCACACTGAGTCATTCCTATTTATCTTAATGTTCTAGGCTTTATTTTTTATTCCAGTGCAGAAGCACTGCAGTTGTCTGCCTGGAACTTCTAGATTCCAGAAGGACTCACTAGCCATTCCCATTTTTGTTTCCACAACTGGAATATCACTTGATCTATGAAGAATTCTTGACCCACAATCTGAATGAGTATTTCTGCTTTCATGCAGTTAGGCAGGCTAAGACAGAGACTATGATTTATTCACCATCATATATCCATGACCAGTTTCCATGGGACAGACATTAAGTACTTAATCTCCTTAAGAGAAATTTCTTAACCATCATACCAGTATATATAAGAGCAGGGGAGATCTCTAATTGAAACAAACATGTCCAGGAATGTTGGTAGGGTAAGAAACCCTAAGATACCTATTTCTACCCATCAATTAGCATTCATTAAAAAACAGAATGGTATTTGTCAAGAATGATGGCCCATGCACAAAATGCCAAGAACTTATGATGAGGCTTTTCTTTTCTTCTTTTTTAAATTTTTTTAATAGAAGCCTCTGAGAGGATATGACTTTGGCTCCTGATATGCAGGTGTGGTATGGAGTGGAGAGAGGAAACTTCTGTCCAGTTCTCCCAAGGATGCTGATATTTTGAATATGTTGGAGACAGCAAATGACAGCAATATTTGAATTACTACTATTAATATGATCACATTTGAATTCATAGGCCGCTGACATCTCAAGTCATTGTTTGTTTTTTAATAACTCATACAAAGGAGGTGCATGTAAATATACTGTGAACATATTCACTAAGCCTAGATTAATGTTTAGTTACTTTACAAACTATAGGACCTATGAACTTTCTGGTATTGGCCACCACGTTTCATTCTCAGTCTAAGTATCTTCTGTATGTTCAGTTATTTTTGAAGATATTTATAACAGATAAAGTGTCTGTTAGTGTCATTTTCAGACCATTAGTCAAAACAAAGGAAAAAGATATCCCTGATATTTAAGCAATTTTAGGTGAAGCAGAACATTTTTCATTAAATTTATTTTTATTAGTTAATATGCATATACTCATGCCCTATTTTTCTTGTCTCATGTATGAGGCATTTCAGAGAATGTTACTATATCTCATGCCTCTTTATTTCTTTCCGCTATAGTTCTTTGACACAATAAATACCATGCAAATTATATGATTGATAAGGCTTACACTTTACTTCAAATGCGAAGGACAGGCTTTTGGAATACAAGTCAGTTTACATCTTCAGCTATTATCATTTAAGTCATTTTTCTTTTTTTTTTAATTCATGTTGAAAATGGATAGCATTTTATCAGATGATCAAAGCACAGTATTAACAAAGATGCAGTATTGAATATTTTCTACCTGCATTATTTCTGAATCACAATTCAATGCAAATGACAAGACAAAAGCTTCAGTAATAAGATTTGGGAACACAGTCTTCCTGTAGACTTTGAAAGATACATAGGCATTCACCTGCCTAGCTCTAATCAGAAGCTAGGAAAACAGAGAGAATTGTACAAGAAAGGTTTATATCTTCTGTTATCATTTTGGAAATGGGAACAACAGTAAATAATAAGTATAGTATAAGCAAAACGGAGACTCTAATCTCTCTTAAGAATATCAAGCCTACTAAGAAGGTTTAAAATATCATTTCAAAGTCTGTATTACAGAGGGTGGAAATCATTCTTATTATTCTGAACCAGGTTATTTCCTATAATTCCTTACACCGTTCTCATTCTATGTGCTAAAAAGACACAGATAAAACGCTAATGGTATCAAGAATGCATATTTTGAGCAAAATCAAGTCTTTCAAAGAGATGCGAAAGTATAATTTTAAAGAAAATATTAAAAATTTTACATCCTTATAAAATTTAAAGGGTGGAAAAAAATTGCCCTAACTCTAGTCAACAGAATACAGAATCACACAGTTTGCTGAATAAAAATGAGAATTAAGAACTGAAGTTAGAGAAATTAGCAAAATAATCGTATTGATAAATAAGAGAATCTATCAAAGTAAGATTCAAAAGCAAAACCCTTGTAAACATATATGATACAAATTAATAAAGGAAAAAAAGGCCAAATAGTCTCTAAATTTGTCCAAAAAAAGACTACTTCTCCTGGAGGTACATTTTTAAAATTTTCAAAGGATAAAATAATTTTATTGAAGTGTGAAATTTCTGTTTGTGTTTCCTAAATCATAATTTACACTTTATTCTAAATCTGAAAAATTTCAGGTTTTTAACATCAATCGTGCCCCAAAGATCCACTTTCTCGGCTTTTCCACTCCTTGTTTATAATGTAAAGAGTTCACAATACTATGTCTCCTCCCTCACCTTTATTGCTCACCAGTTACAGTGTCATGCACTGATTTTCAAACTTGTACACAGTCCCTTCTATACATTGGGAGAGTAGGTGTCCTTCAAAATAAAGCACAAATACCATTTTGCCCAAAATGGGCATTGTTCTAGCCAAAAGTGGGTTGACTCTCTCTCTTTTTTTAAAACATTCTTTGTGTTTTTTACTGTGAAAGTATAATACTGTTACATTCTTGTAACATATGTTTTTGTTTCTAAGTGTGTATATATCTTTTCTTTTCCACTAAATTTTAAACTCCTTAAGAAGAATTAGGATCCAGTTAACAATTATGTCCTCCTGTAGTTTATTTAGCATGTTTTCTTCACAGAGAGGTGCTTAAACTTGTGAATGATGACAACATAATATGTCTCATGCATTTACTCAGTTAAAGTTTATCTATGTGCTAAGGGACCAAGAAAAAAGAGCAAACATTTCAGGGACTGTGAGAAGAATACAAGTTCTAAGCTTGCATTCAATCTATCCTGTTTTCCTAAAATAAAAAGATATCATTATTGCAAAGTATGGAGGGTGTTTTTGTTGCTGTTTATTTGTTTTTGTCAGAGACTTGGCTTCCATTTGCCGAGACACTACTTTGCTAACAAAGGTCCATCTAGTCAAAGCTATGGTTTTTCCAGTAGTCATGTATGGATGTGAGAGTTGGACTATAAAGAAAGCTGAGCACCAAAGAATTGATGCTTTTTTTTTTTTCCATTTATTTTTATTAGTTGGAGGCTAATTAATTTACCATATTGTAGTGGTTTTTGCCATACACTGACATGAATCAGCCATGGATTTACATGTGTCCCCCATCCTGAACCTCCCTCTGGGCTGGTGCACTATAGAATTGATGCTTTTGAATTGTGGTATTGGAGAAGACTCTTGAGAGTCCCTTGAACTGCAAGGAGATCCGACCAGTCTATCCAAAAGGAAGTCAGTCCTGAATATTCATTGGAAGGACTAATGTTGAAGCTGAAACTCCAATACTTTGGCCACCTGATGCGAAGAACTGACTCACTGGAAAAGACCCTGATGCTGGGAAAGATTGAAGGCGGGAGGAGAAGGGGATAACTGAGGGAGGATGAGATGGTTGGATAGCATCACCAACTTGATGGACATGAGTTTGAGTAAACTCTGGTAGTTAGTGATGGACAGGGAGGCCTGGCGTGCTGCAGTCCATGGGATTGCAAAGAGTTGGACACGACTGAGCTACTGAACCAAACTGAACTGAACTGGCTTCCATTTAAATGCTATGTGGGGCTAAGCAAATTAACTTCTCTGAGCTTCAGTTCATTCAATTGTAAAATACAGATAATACTTATGGTTCATTATAAAGGAAAATGGCAACTATATGAGATGAGTTTATATTAGTGCTTGATACACAAATATTTATAAAAGGACTGTTTATAAGAGGAATCAGATCCTCTTGCAGGGAACTGAGAAATGGACAACAGTGTTAACAGTAGTTTATTTTCTTTAAAGTTTAAAACACTAAATATTATGATTAAAATGGAAAATTAAGTTTTTACACATAAAAAAACTGGTAGGGAGATCACATATTTCATCTCCTTAAAATAGTATTTTTGGATACAATTATCTATCTATCTAGTCAGCATAACTCTATCTTTGGGCCCTTTTTAATTTTTCTTTGAAAGAGATAAAAGTAAACTGACATAAATTTTGAACTATATGCTTTAATTAAAAAAAAAAAAGCATTACAGTCAATCATTTAGCAAGAAGCTTTCATTATGCAAAATTTTAAATACTGTATATGATAAAACAACAGAGCCAAGCTAAGATCCAAGTTTTACAGTGGGTATATATTTCTGACTTATTTTGGGTGTGAGGTACACAAACATAGCCATGTAAAAAGATATTATTTATATGTCTCCAACAGATATGTTCCTGTAGAAATGGGGTTTACCTCCCCTCACATTTCTATAGAGTGCATATTTTGGTCTTCTGGCTTCTTTATTTTTTAACTGGTGTCCTGGGAAAAATCCTTTTTTCCTATGTCTGCCTCTCCACTCATCATAAACCTACACCATACAGGGGTGAAAGTGAAAGTGTGAAGTCACTCAGTCCTGTCCGACTCTGCAACCCCATGGACTGTAGCCTACCAGGTTCCTCCATCCATGGGATTTTCCAGGCAAGAATACTGGAGTGGGTCGCTGTTTCCCTCTCCAATACAGGGGTGAAGGGGTAATGAAATCTGGGGACAAAAAGCATTTTCTTTCGCTGCCCATAAGTCCTGTCCACATGAAGCAACTCAGAAACTCAAAGGCAGGAACCAAAGTCACACTACTGAAAGGAAGAGAATGTCTCTTTCTCTGACTGAACCTGAACCTAGGAGGGAACAGCCTAGCAGCTGATGCTATCAGCTATCTTGCTGCCTTTCAGCACTTAACAACGAAGACCTAAGCCATGAAAAGAGAGCCACAAGAAGAGAGGAGACAGATACCTCAGCTTCAGGCAGAAAAATGGATCCCCAAAGATTTCAAGGTTGAAATCCCTGGAATCTGTGGATACCTTATGCTACCTGTAGAGGGGATCAAGGTGGAATCAAAGCTGACCTTAAGACATGGAAATTATCCTTGTGGACCCAACACAATTGTGTGAATTGTAAAGTCGCTCAGTCGTGTCCAACTCTTTGGGACCCCATGGACTGTAGCCCACCAGGCTCCTCTGTCCATGGGATTCTCCAGGCAAGAATACTGGAGTGGGTTGCCATTTCCTTCTCCAGGGGATCTTCCCAACCCAGGGATCGAACCTGGGTCTCCTGCATTGCAGGCAGATGCTTTATCCTCTGAGCCACCAGGGAAGCCCCATTAGGAAGGTTCTTAAAAGTCAGAAGAGGAATACAGGAGAGTTGTGTCAGAGTGATACAATGACGGAAAAGACTCCATCAGCCATTGCTGGTTTTGAAGATGTAAAGGAGCCACAATCTAAGGGATGTGATGGCGTCTAGAAACTGGAAAAAGCAAAAAATAAAATAAAATTTGTCCCAAGAGCCTAAAAAGAATGAAGCCCTGTCCAGTGAGAATCATTTCTGACTTTTGACTCCAGAAACGTGAGATAATAAAATTACCCCTGTGTGGATGATAATTTATTACAGCAATAGGAAACACAGTATTCTAACGCTTCATATAAAATTTCCAACAATGCCTATGGTCTTTTCAGTGGCATGAGTCTTAAATTTAATTTTTTCTTATATCTTTGTATGATGCGTATATAGTTTACCCAGTTAGGCACTATGGCTAAATGTGGTTTAAGGAGCAGGCTTTATTGGGGAAAAATGCATACCAGGACTGAGTTATACCTGAAGGTGAGGATTCCCTTATTCTCAGTAACTTTCCAATGTAATGTTCACTAGGGCCAACTGGGCATACAGTAAGTATAGGTGTTCCAAGGAGGAACTTGGCCTCATCTCAGCTCTCCGTGGATGATACTGAAGATCCAAAAAACCAAGCGTTCTCCTTTTGCTGATCCCCCAGCAGTAAATTTCTCTAGTAAAACCCATTACTTTGACCATACTTTGTGTTATTGTACAATTCACCATGAGTCTTGGTAAATGACAAGTAGAAGCCTCAAAATGACTCATTTTTTGCCTGACATCTTCTCATTTGAGATCATTTTTGTCATTTCCACACAAGCTAGTTGTTGCTAATGTCTGATGAATACAGTAATAAAAGGATTGTCTTCGTCCTAGATTCTCTTGAGAATCAATTTTAAATTCTAAGGACTACACTGAAGAGTTCATTCATTCATTCACACTTTCAGGCAACACAATTCACTAAGCACATGTTATAATCTAGATGCTGAAAATATAAATATAAGATATCATATCTTTCCTCAGGGAGTTCATGGATTAATAAGCAATTGGGTAAACAAGCAGAAATGACAACCAATGTGATATATTTTCTAATAAAAGTACTTGTAAGGTAAGATAAAAGGAAGAGAACAGAAAGAAACAAGATTAAAAAACTCATAGATGTTAGCTGTATATAGAATCTGGACTTAGCTATAATTATGCTCTTCCCAAATGGGAAGGAAGTACATCCTGAGATAAAATGATTAGACATACACAAGCTTCCTGACTAGAGAATATATGTCTGCATTTCTTGGCAGGAAGAATGATTAAATATGTCAACTCAAGTACAAAGGCTTGACTATAGTAGGTGCTTAAAGAATACTTGTGGAATGAATGCCTAAATGGATAATTAGCAGAAACTAGCTGATGGTGCCTAAATGATGTTACTAATTGCCACTGCTAATAAACACATACATTTTGAAGTAATTTCTAACTATAGTTAGAAAAAACTCTTGTGTTGAATTTAGTTTTGACAAGTAGCATCTTAAATAATGACAAAAAGAAACTGGAAGCTTTGTGGTTAAGAAAATTGGCTTTAGACACCAGTCAACCTGAGTTAGAATCTTGACTATTGTCCTTATTGGACACTGTGACCTTGGCCAGGTTATTTAACCTTCTTAAATTTGTTTCCTCCTAACAGGCTAAATAACTTTGGAGCATATTATTTAGGAAATCTGATGAGTAAAGGAGATAATATATTTGAAATGGCTAGCATAGAGCCTGGAATTTAGTAAGCACTCAATGCATGCTTGCTCTAATAATAACTTTTAATAAACATTCATAAAAATAACCTTTAAACATCAAGTGAGACTGTACAGAAGTTGAAATATTTAATCTGGACAATATTAACTATAACTATTATTATAAAAGATTCCACTGGAGTAATCATTTATTGTGATTTTGGCCCATATGTTTATGTCAGAGAAATGGAATATGTCCAAGGATTCTTAAGTAATTGTGTAAAATTGCTCCTGTTATGTAAAATTAATTGAGGGCTTACTCCAGCAGCTGTTACGTGTACATAGAGGCTACAAACCCTATTAAACAGAGTGATAACCATACAAGCATGCTTTTCAGATATTATTTTGTGCTAGTTATCACAATTAAAGGTTTACAAATAACAGTGACTCATTTAAATATTTTTGACACAGTTAGATTCTCCTAGTGTGTTGATTACTCCTTAGAAATTGATCCGACATTTTGGAAATCAAATGATTTCTATTAGAGTTCTATTTTAATATAACATTACAAACTATTTTTTTAAAAACATCTAGTTCCACTGAAATCTATTCAAGTTAAACATTTGCACTGGCCAAATCTACAAAGAACAATTTCGCATTACCCTTAGCTGCTCCCTTTATCACACAGTCAAGAACTATTCTACAAACACATTTTGTTTTATAATGGGCAAAATGTTTTACATATGCTACTTAATATATTCTGACTGTATTTGCTTATCTGAGTAGTATAGATAAGTGATCAACATTGAGATGGTTAAAGACTTACACCTAAAATCATAGCATACACCCTTAGAATATCTTTTGATTGCAAACTTGACTTTCTCCACTTACACAATCTCTACTCCACATCATTATAATCAATACACCACAGAATACTTTGCAGAATCATATGCTCATGTTAGTTTTTCAGTTTTCCCATCTAACTTTAAATCATGACAGTCATCTATCTCATAACCTTTTTTTGTCTAGTCTCATTTGACTTTGAGGACACCTTTTTGAAGAAAGAAAACAGGTGGAGCTTACCATTGCAAACAAGGGCTATTCTGATTTAATGTGGATTTTGCAGTCATTGCACTGCTAATATTTAATGAGCTTGAGTTAATTATCTTTTCATTTCCGTTTAGATAATTTTTATTTGGCTCACAATTCCATTTAAATTTGGATAAATTAAGCTTTAGGAGCAATGGAAAATAAATATAGTTTCCACCTGTAAGGGATACTTCTATATAGTATAGCTTAAATACAGCATAATTATATATATATACATATATATATATATAATTTCATATGATCTGCCCTTCATTTATTTCTGCACTATAGATAAGGAAATCACTTATAATGATTAGAAGACTTACACCCAAATCATAGAACATGATCTTAACCCTTGAATCTCACTACATTGTCTCCACTTCATTATAATCAATATACCACATCCTGACATACTTGAAATCAGGTTACACCCAGATAGACAAGAGCAGTCACATCTCTTACTCTCTGGATTGACCTTGGAAAATGGGTTACCTGGGTGGGTCAAGCAGTTAAAGGACACCCTTCATAGAAAACTGTTAAAAGGAGGCTTATTTCTGCCTAAGGATTTGGCAAAACAGTAGGCATCTTCTAGAGACTACAAACACTGTGTATGAAACCCAAGGTAATCTCAAGAGAATTGAGTGTTTGACCATAAAGCTTAAGGGAATTCCTTGGAGGAATAATAATTGAATAGCATTTATTTTTGACCATCATCTTGGAAATGAAAAAAATAACTTTCTATTCAGGGTAGGGAAGTAAGTGCAAGAGAGTAGCTCCTGGGACAAAACACTTGTAGGAATACAGCAAATTCCTTGGAGTAGACTTATTCCTCAGGCTTCCTTTAATCGGTTTGATTCACATGACACATGTCTGCAGGTTCTAGACATAACCCTAAAATTAAATAATTTGCTAGGGGATTTAGCATGGATATTGCTATAGGTTTTCAGTCTTGAAAACAGACAACCAAATTCCCAAAGCCTTTATGGAAATATTGGCATAGTATAATATATGTCAATGCCTCCAGCCAAAAGCCACTAGTCTTACTACAGTTGAACAATGTTTGGTTCATTGCCTCTGCAAGGATGGAGAATGTTCACCATGGCAAACTATGGGGTACCTCACAAGGGACTGTTAGAAAAGGCTTAGTATTGGGGTTTGTGCTACATTCTTTGGAGAAAGGCTAAAGAAAGTAACCTTTTCTCTAGGTTCGATGTGGTCAGAAAGCAGGGGTAATTCTACCATTAGCTTAAAAACATTCTATCTGAAGTCTGAAGTTACAAAGAAAGGCTAAAACTGTGACAAAGTGACAAGAGAGCAGGATTGGGGGACGTTTTGGGGTCATTTTCATGGTTTAGACAATATTTATGCATTTATCTGCATGTGTTGTTGAGTACAGAATGTTCTTGCATGTCTTGACACATCATAATCCTAGAATGACCTAAGGTAGTGTGGGCCTTCTGTCACATTGTTTATGTTCAGCAGGGAGACATCATTGTCTAACCTTAAATGTCAGGAAACTCCAAGTATTGCTAAGGCATAGGTAACAGTACCAAGACCATTTCCATCTCTCATGGACTGCTTCTTTCTTTCCCAGCTAGGACTGCTATGAACTCCTGTACAGTCCATAGCAAATCCCTGTAAGCAAGTTCTTTAAAATATACCCTGAATCTAACCATTTCTCAAGCATTTCATTTTATAACCTTTATCCAAGTTCATTTTACAACCCTTATCCAAGTCAACATTGTTAACTACCTGGATTTCTGTTTTGACAGGACTTTTCTGACCCCTAAAGTTCTGCCACTACTGAGCAGCCAGAACGACCTTGTCCAGTGTAAATCAGGCCATGTAACTTTCCTATGCACCAGCTCTAATGACTTCCCATCACCCTCTCAGGCCAGTATCCAAAGCCTTTACAATAAACTCACTTGACTATTTCTCAGACATATTTCACTGCCACATGTGCTATTTTGGGTTTTTTGTACTTGCTGTATTCTTTAAAAAGAATGCTCCAGGTCCTCATAGGCTCACCCTCATATTTCATTCGTTTCTGTTCAGATCATCACCTACTGGGGAAGCCATCCTTAAACACTGTTCTCTCTGCTTTTTCTTATTTCTACTATATCCACCCCAACCCCCCGCCCCCCCAACACACACGCACTTTTTCTTCTTCTTCATAGCATTTTTTCACTTCTGTATTTAAATTGTTTATTTGAACATCTGCTTATTATCTGTCTCCTCTTCTAAAATCAAATTTCACAAGGTTTGGGAATACAATTATTAATCAACAGCCAAAATAAGTTCTGTACTCTCAGAGCTTAGAACATTTTCTAACACATAGTATAGACTTAACCATGAATAAAATCTATATCCACAGTATGTGATTGGGTACTAGCCACCAAACAAGCAGGTTGATTGTATGATTAAGTGCTATTAGGTTAAACCATATAAAACAGCTGTTTCTAAAAGTCAAATGATTAAATATTGGCCATTTCACAACACCGCAATAGATAACAACTCCCCATTACTGTGATGGAGAAGCAACCCTACTCTGAAACAGGCCAACTTGAGCAGTATAATCTCTACTGTTTGAGATGTACACCAGTCATGCTTTTATTCATTATTCATTGAATGAACACTTATTTAGATCTTATCATCTCTGCCCTTTGCAAGAGGCAGTAAATATAAGGATAAATAAGACAAAATTTTCCTTCAAATTACACAGTGAGTGAAGATAGATACAAAAGATAAAACAGGATGAGAATGGCCTCCCGGAGTTACAGAAAGTATTTTATGCCAATCCAGTGAAGGGCATTCTGAATTCATCCAGGGCATGACATCTAATTTGAAGCTTTCTGAATGAGTTAAAAGTTCACTCAGGGATTAGAAAGGCATCCATTCAGATGAAGGGCAAATCCTGACCATTTGAGAGCATGTTTTGTTTGGAAGTATGGACATTTCCTGGATTAGGAAAAACAGGGCAGTTTCCTAAGGCCTTTATGGGCTTCTCAGGTGGCGCTATTGGTAAAGAACCTACCTGCCAATGCAAGAGACAAGAGACTGGGGTTTGATCCCTGGGTCAGGAAGGATGTATAGTACAGTGATCCTTTATAGTAAGCTCTGCTGGATTCTGAGTTTTCGAAGTAGCAGAGCAAGCAGTTTGGGGGCTTTAGGGACTTGTAAGTCCCTTTAGGGCTTTTAGGGACTGTAAGTCACATAACTGTATCAACGCTCTCACCCCTTAGCCTTCTAAATCTATTTTTCTATTTTTATGCTTAATATACTAATTATAAAACATTTAAATTTGGAGATCTTGATACAAAATCCCCATGAGGAAGCATTACAGAGAATGGATATGATACTAGTAAAATGTGTGTGAAAGAAAGAGAAATACCATTTTTTTTTTTTTTTTAGCCAGAACCACAGAGAACAGAAGGTGTGTGTGTGCATATATTTCTTATGATCTATGTCATAATGAAGTAAACAAATTAGACCCATTTCCTCCTGGCTTCTGGTTTATATTCACTACATTGGTTTCCCTTGGATGTCAAAGAAAATGCAAAAGGGAAAGAGAAATGGTTAAATCAGTTTCATAACTTCCTTTTGTTTATTTCTGTGTTTCTAGGCACCAACAAAGGTTACATTTATAGAGAAAGCCTAATCAATATTGTTGCTTTCAGCAGTCCTCCCTACTAATGTTTTATCTCACTAAGTAGTGGATGAACTTATGATTTTACAGAATTCTCTGGAATTAAGAATTTAGGTAGCTGTTAAACTGTACTTATTTAGATATATTATTTTTATGATTTACATATTCAATTTATCTCTTGATTAATAACATATTTTCATGTTCATTTTTTCTTAGCTGCCATACAAAACTAAACCTTTTTGGAGATACAAACCATGCAGTAAAAGTGATAACAGATTTTTCATACATATTTGTTTTGGCAAGGAAGGTAGGCATTGATGGTAACATACCTAAAGGGTGAATAAATTATTTCCAGGGGTTTGATTAATTGAGCTACAAACTCTGTTCTATTTAATAAACCATAAAAAAGGGAATTTTTATTGCCCATATTTCCTAGTTAATCCACTCTTTACCACGGTGTCATTTTTCCATTAATGTTGCAATCTTGGCACTTTTAATTATTCTCTTCACTGTTTCCAGAGCATTTATTATGAATATAAATCTGATAGTTTCATTTGGGTATACCTTTAAATAGATATTTATCTATTTGTCTTATGTAAAATTGTCATTTATTTCAAAATATCATCTATTGAAAATGTGAAAGTCACACTTAGTTACACAATCATAGCATAAATTTTCAAAAACTGACTCAACTTTCTGCCCTGAATTACTGGGCAACAGATTAATAGATTTTTCTGTTTAGTATACAAAAGACTAATACTATTACCTAGTAACCATACAATCTTGTCAAAGCCATCTAACACCTCTGAACATAAATTCACTCATCAATAAAACAAACTGCCGTATGAATCAAATGAGACTGCATACAACAGAATGAGCACCATGAACTATCAAGACACAAAAAAATGTCCAAACCCAGAGAGCCTGTCCAAAGCTCCCTGAGTAAGTGAAACACACAACCTCAAAGTATCACAGTGCTATATGCTCAGTCGCTCAGCTGTGCTCACCTCTTTGTGACCCCATGGACTGTAACCTGCCACACTCCTTTGTCCATGGAATTTTCCATACAAGAAAACTAGAGTGGGCTGCCATTTCCTACTCCAGGGGATCTTCCCGGCTCAGGAATCAAACCCACAATGCCTGTGTCTCCTGCATTGGCAGGTAGATTCCTTACCACTGAGCCACCTGGGAAATCCTTAAAGTATCACAGTATCAAGTGATAAACTTAATCAAAATAACCTTTTGTGATACCTAATGCAAATTTTTACTTACCTTTTAAAAATAAATGATTACTTAACATAAATAACTTGATTAATGTTAGCTAAACAGAAAAAAAAGGAAAATACAGACTTTTAAAAACATGAAATAAAAAATATGAGTGATGTAGAATATTTTAAGTATCAATAAAATTATTTCAAACACATAATTTTTTGCAGTGCTGATAGAACACGGTATTAATTAACACTTATTATGCATTTATGGAACCCACTTAGGTGCAACCAGTTTGTTTGTTTGTTTGTTTTTTGATCAGCTGTCAGTGACACTGGCTGCTGCTGCCTGTACTTCATCAACACACATGTTCTTCTGCTGGCTGGTAAATACTGAGAAATGTCTGTTTGGGAACCTCTAACTCTGCATGGTTTCTAAGAGCAATGGTCATGTCTTCCATTCTTCCAAAATACTATCATCATTTAAAAACACTCAATTGAAGTGTCACTTCTTCAACAGAAGGCATTGTGTCAAGCTTCAAGTGAAACAATATAAAATAAGATGTGATTATTGACCTCAAAGATATTCCTGCTTTGAGAGGCAAGTGTATATACAACTGATCACTAGTTGTTGCTCTGTCGCCCCATACACTACAGGCAGCCTCTCAAGGCCAAATCTGTGATTGGTATATACATGAACTGACCCAACCTGGCCTAACAAACTATCATTCCCAGGGACTTACATTTGGGTAGAGATCCTAGTTCCTAAGTGAAATAATCGAAAATGCAGATGAAAAAGGCAAGCAAAACAGTAAAAACTGTGAAATGCTCAAAACAAATCAATGAACTGGATGTGTATAGAGCAGCAGACCCTGGAAACATCATGGTTCCAAGGATGCAGAGGGAGATGAAGATGAAAAGAAGCAGAGAAAGAAAGAGGAGTAAATAATTCGCTTATCCCTCCAGAACATTTTAATATCTGGTTCCAGTTCTTCATGAGCCAGACAGTACCCTGTCAATGAAAAGCATTCTGATTGTTATACGCTCTCCTCCCATTTTACTCTAAACAACACAAGGTAAATTATTTACTTACAAACAATAGTTTTAATTAAAATGAATGTGATTTAATGAGGAAAGCAGGAGGCTCTGAACTTTATCTTAGAAACAGTAATGTTATTTTAAGGTCTCTGAAACTTTACAGTCACAAGGAAGAGGGAACCTGTGTTTTGAGGGAGGAAGAAGCTGGGGAAGGTTAAGAAAGCTGGCTGGAAAATAGACCATGCAATTTTTAAGATTTCTGGGTCTCCTGGAATCAAATTGCTAGGCAGGGTTGTAAAACATGTTGATTATTTAGGACACAATTATCTAAATTATTAATCATCCTTTATTTCCCCACCCCCTAGTTTTATTTTGCTGCCAATTCTTTCAAAAAAGAACTTTAATCCTATTAATCCCCCTGCCAGATTCCAGGAAAAGCATTACAAAAACAGTGAAGCTGAAATCAATGTATCTGGTTATCTCTTAGCCACCTAGTAAAAAAAGATTTGGTGGAAATAAGAGTAACGTGATGTCTTAATGAGATTTGAGAAATATCTGTGGATTTCATTTATGTCTGCTCAACCTGACTAATGGAGAAATATACATAACAATTGTCTGTAATTCAATACTGAGTAAAACTTGCTGATTTTCCCCAGGGACACTGTAACTGTTCATTACTTTACACTGCAGTATAAATTGGCCCAGTGGGGAGGCAGGCATAGATTGAAGGGAGTTGAGAACAAAATTATATAGCTCACACTGCAGGCACCTCCCTCATACTTGAGGCCCTGGAATCCCACTCTTGATACTTTCAGCCAAACAAACTGACAATTGCAGGTCACACTTTGCACCTGAAGAAACCACAAGCAAGTCTATAGTTACATTACAAGTAGCTTAAAAATGTATACCATTTGCCTCAACACCAATATTAGGAAACTGCAGTCCAAAATACAACACTCACTTATAGAAATATGTTTGTTATCTTTCTACAGCAAGGGCACAAAACCAAATGGCAAAGAAAAAAACAAAAATTGTATAATATTGACAAGAACCGCCATGCATTTGTACCCTAGCTGTACCAGTATCACCTATGTAACTTGAGTCAAAGCAATTATTACTCTCTTTGTAGACTTATTTATATAACGGGCATGGTAGCAATACATCTGTCATAAGCATATGCCAGTCTAACAAGATATTAATGTCACAGCAAATTACTAGGGCATGGAAGCTCTGTACTTGTTACTGAGTGTTATTATTGCTGTTTTTGCTGTTGTCAGCCTATTATAATTCTAACCTCAATCCTTTTGTTATTAGGGAGGAAACAAGAAAAAATAAGAAACTGATAGTGGATTAATCATAACGGGCACAATTTTGCAACTCTATATACTCATTAGCAGCAGCTAAAAATTTAAATATTCACTGAACTAGAACACATTTTACATTCTTCCAATGTCTCTCAGGTCAGAATAATATTTCCTGGCTTCCCTCTGCTTGCCTAGCAAAATACAGAATATATTAACCAAGATACATTTGTACACATTACAGTGGCCTAAAATAAGTATTGAGGGCTCATGAAAGAAATGAGCATCTATTCAGTGAGAAAATTAGGGATTATATTTTCTAATTTATTCTTTCTGATGCTATTTTGAGGAAAACTGGGTCAATCAGTAAAATCAGAGGTTCCTAAAAGCTAGCTTTCCTGGAACGTTGTATATACATTTCAGGGATGGCATGCAGATCATTCTTTGCTTTCAACTGGAAAAATTAGGGTAAAGTTAATCACAATTCATAATTCCAATTTTGTTCCAGTCACTTTTCTTCTTGTCTCCTAAAAAGACGAGAAAGAGGAGGCTCCAGGCATGATTTTGTATTATTTCATATATTTAGATGTATCAGCTTAATGTTTATTCCAAAAAACATATGCAAGGCATCTCATTATATATTTTCCCTGAATATCAAATAAATACACACACACACATCAGAGGTGGCAAAAAAACCCAAAAACAATAAAACACACAAGCAAACAAATAAACTATTGACTTGTGATAACCTTTTCTATCTCAGTTCAGTTGTACAAAAGTCCCTTATTTATTATAGCATTGTAAACACAACTTACAAAAAGGAATTTTTAATATATACACCACCTTGCTCTAATTCCCAGTATAATGACTCCTAAAATCAAGGTAGGTGGAAACCTAAAGTCCATGTTTAGCCCTGGGAAAATCTGATTATCTCTGTTTCTGCTACTTGGATTCAAAGTCTACACCATGAATTCAAAATTATTTTTCAACACTATGTAGCAGAGTATTAATTTACTCCCATAGGAAGAGCTGGTCTTTGCCCTTGGCTTCAGTGAGGTAATCTCTAAGCCCTCAAATGTACTTCATAAAGAAGACCTTTGTTTATTTGGGGGCTTTGACAACACTGGTTAGTCTATGTGAACAAAGTGACTTTTGGTGGACTTTGGACTATTTGAACCATAGAGCAGTTCAAATTCTGGATGGGCTGAAGACTCCAGGCAGTCAACTAGTTATCTGTGTGAACAGGCCCCAATAAAAACCCTGGACACCAAAGCCATGGGTGAGTTTTTCTGGTTGGCAACACTCAATGCACCTAGTTACACGTCACTGTCTGGAGGAGTTATTTAGCATTGTCCACTGTTACAGTGGGAGAAGACAACTGACAGCTTCACATTTAGAACTTCCCTGGACCCTGCCCCATGTTCTTCTCTTGGCTGATTTTAACCCACAACCTTTTGCTATAATAAACCACAACCATAAGCTAAACAGCTTTCAGTGAGTTCCGCCAATTCTTCTAGTAACTTATTGAGCATGAAAATGATCTTGAGCATCCCTAAACTTGCAGTTGGTATCATAAGTGAAGGTGGTTTACGTAAGTACCTATTATATACCTAATAACTGAGCCTGAAACTATAGATAGAAGACCAAACAAAAAGCATTTCAGCCTGACTCAGGTCATAGTTCAATGCAAAAGCCTACTTCCAACTAATTTCAGTTGAATCAGATAAAAATAATCTTTAATTGACATGATGATGATGATAACAATGGCAATCACTAATGCATATTGCATCTTTATTATGTAAGACCTTGTCAAAGAGCTTTCATGTAATTCCCACACAATTCTATGAGGAGGATACTATTATCATCCTCATTTTTAAAAATGATAAAACTGAGGCAGAGGGATATATGTAACTTGACTAAAATCACACTGCTAGGAAATAACAAAACTGGGACATTTATCTAGGCCCAAAGTTGTTATTTTACTCAAAGCACCATAAGAGCTCCCACAGGGAAATCCCTTAACACTGTGCGTGGCACAAGGAGAGTATATTTGAGAGGACTTCTTTTTTGCAGGGCTTCTCTTAGAACACGATCTCTAATGAAAGATCCCTAGTGGATTCCTCCTGCAGAAATAACGCCCTTGCTTAAAATAAAGAATGGTTCTTAAGGAATGTGATATCACTAAATCAAACATACTCATCAAGATCAGTGTAGTAAGAAATCGAAAGATTCTGCTATTTGTAAATTAGAGAGGGATATGAAGATATGAGACAGTTGATAACTGGACTTAATGTGGAAAATGTTTAGATACATTTTTTTCCCATTCAGAAATGTTCATTACTGAACACTTCTATATTAAATGCTTTGAAAATGTATATGTTATTATTCAGAAAAAATATAATAGTGATTTTTAAGCAAAACGAATTGGACTATAAAGAAAGCTGAGCACAGAAGAATTGATGCTTTTGAACTGTGGTGTTGGAGAAGACTCTTGAGAGACTGCAAGGAGATCCAACCAGTCCATCCTAAAGGAAATCAGTCCTGGGTGTTCATTGGAAGGACTGATGTTGAAGCTGAAACTCCAATAGTTTGGCCACCTGATGCGAAGAGCTGACTCATTTCAAAGGACCCTGATGTTGGGAAAGATTGAAGGCAGGAGGAGAAGGGGATGACAGAGGATGAGATGGTTCGATGGCATCATTGACTCAATGGACATGAGTTTGGGTAAACTCCGGGAGTTGGTGATGGACAGGGAAGCCTGGTGTGCTACAGTTCATGGGGTCGCAAAGAGTCGGACACGACTGAGTGACTGAACTGAACTGAAGACATTAAAACTGAAGAGCAGTTTTTAAAGAAATCAGAGCATTTTAAAAATAATGAATCAGTGCAACAAACATTATTAAATTTCTATAATGTGATCAAACAGCACTATAAATGCTGATGATACAAAGAAAGAATTATATGAAACCATCCTTAAAATGATTCATGATGATACATAGTTATGGAGTACCAATATTCAGTATTGGTATAATTCATTAGAAAGTTATTTATAGGGAATAAGAAGGAGAGCTTAACTAGGCCTGGGTGGTTCTGGCTCAGGTAAGATTCTAGAGGAGTGACATCTGAACTAGTTTTGCAGACTGATTAGGTATATTTAGAGACAATATGTGGCAGAAAGATATCTCAGGCCATGAGAATATAAGAAAAAGCATGGCACGTTCAAGGAACTGAAAATAGTAGTGTTTCTAGGGTGAAAATTACAAGTGTTGGGAGGAGAGAAAGTATTTGAGTAGGAGGATGCATGGTTAAAAGAAACAGGTAGGATTAGAAGACTAAATCGCGTGTATGTCATTTTAAGGAACTTCGATTCATCTTGTCAGTAGTGGGTGTCCCTAAATCACTACAACTAGGAAAGTGACATCAAATTTGTATATTAAAAATAGCATTCCCTTAAAAATTACATTTTACAGAAAAACTCAGTTAGTTTGCATTTTATAGAGCAGAACTGTGATACAGTGATTCAGTATATGTTCACAGAAGCCAGAAGGAGTGGGCTCAATTCCTGTCTCCTCCACTTATGTACTAGCTGCATCCTTAGGCAGGTCAATTAATCTCTGACATTTAGTCTTCTCATCTAAGGAAGGATAGGAATACTTCCCATTCATTGGACAATTATAAGAATTAAGTGAAATAATACATATTAAATACTTAGAACCAAGAAAGTTTTAATAAATGTTAATTTTTAATGTGGTGATTATTATGTCATTTATCTAAACACTATGAGTATTTTAAATTTGAAAAGAAACATAATTCCTCATGCATTTATTAAACTGACTTCCTTTTTACTAGTAAAAACCCCTTGTTTTTGCAAATTAATAATAGGCAAGCCAATGCTAATTCCATAGGTAATAAAGTTATTTCAAAGTGCTTTCAAGAGGGATCAAAGTAAAAAATGAAATAAACCGGTAAAATTCAGCTTTTGAATTTGTATCACTCCAAGCAGATTAAGAAACATCAAATGGAATAATGATGAAAATTTAGCAAGTTAGAAATAGTTCGTCAAAATTTCCCTGCACTAAAATTTCAGCTGAATTTCTAAGTCTATTTAACTTTAAACACGCTTATATTAAAAATAATTTTAAAATTCAAATGTTTTTCCTATTTCCTTCTTAGTTTCATTAATACTTTATTTAAGAATTTTATATATCTGGCCCCTCATAAGCAATGATCTGATAATTCAATTAGCGGCTAAATGTTTATTCTATGATTTATTTCTTTGTATTTCCTTTCCTTCAACTCCTGTCTTTAGTCCACATGATTACTTACATATATCCAAAGTTTATTCTCCACAGCTGTAATTATTTTCCCCAAAGGTAATTTCCAATCCTGTCAAGACCCCAAAAAATCTTACTATGGTTTGTTTTTACAGGTCTAGCTATTTAATTTAGATATTAAATATAAAACACTCTACTTCAATATTTAAGATTAACCATCAATCAGGTATCTTACTGTACACTGAAATTTCTCTTCTCATACCTCTTACATTCATGTCAATGTGCGTCATGTTTTTTACTTAATTACTGTCATATTGCATTTGCTACTCCTCCCTACTGAGGGCTTCTATTATCAACATTTTGAGCTATCACATATTTTGAAACACAATTCCACATTTCAGATTTCAGGAAGTTTTAACTTTCTGTCTAAAAATAACCTCATTTGTTTTCCATTTATTCAGTTTTGCCTGAAAATTCTGACTTCACTTGAAACTAAGCTACTTTATTTTATTTAACACAGCAGTATCGTGTCTGGAAATAATAAATTTCTCAAGGACTGGGGTTAGATTCTATTTTACTTGCAGTAATTTATCTGAGGTGATCTCTAAATGGGTAAATCTATCAAGGAGACGTTAATTGGAAAAAGAAATCTCCTGGGAGATAGTTAAGGACATGCATTCCCAATCGGGAGAAAATCGTCACAAAGGGATTAAATTGGTTCTTGAGGGCAAAAAATACAAGAAGAAAAACTTAGATATTAAGATGGTCTGTGACTTTCCAAAGGATTGCAATATATGGACAGATATATACTGTAAAACTGTGGTATAACAGTATGTCTATGGTATTAAAACTTCACGGGTATTGGGAGCATTAGGAAAAAATATTCTTTAGGTGGGTGATAATGAAGAAAAAATAGAGAAATAATAATCTTGGATAACTTTTTATGTTGTTTTTTCATGTACACCTACAAAATAATGGGCTTCCCAGGTGGCACAGTGGTAAAGAATGAGTCTACCAATGCAGGAAATGCAAAGAGATGTGGGTTTGATCTGTGGGTCAGGAAGATCCCCTGGAGTAGGAAATGGCAACCTGCTCCAGTATTCTTGCCTGGAATATTCCATGGACAGAAGAGAAAAATGATTAGATTAATTTACAGATTAATTAAATACAGATTAATTAATATACCTTTATAAGGGCATATACAAATAAGGGCCATCTGATGCCAATTATTCTACAGCCCTGAGGTTGGATCAAATTCTCACATGAATATATTTATATCTAAAAATCACATTTTCTAATTTACCTATTTGCTCTAAATATTAAGTTAGATATATAATTTGAGCATACTACAAAGGTATGACATTGGAATAAACCACCCTCTAAGAAATTTAAGTGAGAACTTAAAAATATTCACTAAGTCTAAAATCAGAGGTAGAAAATGACTGTAATTCAGAAGACAAAATACATTTCAAAAGGAATAAAATTTAAAAGGTCCTTAAGGAGTAGATCATTGGCCAGTTGTTGTTTTGTAGGGCAATAAACACTTAAATATCACTTAGGTATCTACAGATTGGCTGATGGACAAATCCTGTCAATAAATAATTATATGGGAATGTATAAAAATACCTTGAGGTTGTAGAATTGATTAAAATTATTTATAGCTGATATATTTCTTTAATGAGTTTTCTGGAATTCTAAAGAAATCCTACCACAACTCTTAGGAAATATTTTATATGACAAAGCTACTCTGTAATCACAATAAAAACATACTTAAAGATATACTTTCGTATTTACTGGGCATCAGATAAAAATTTTAACATTTAAAATGAGGAAAAAGCAGATCCATAAAGCAACATAGAGTATTCCTTTAGTAACTGAAGATTTTTGAAAAGCACCTTGTGGTAAAAGTCACACTAAAATACCTTTTTTATTAACTGCAGGGTATACGAACTTAAAAGTTATAAATAATGTTACCCTGACAAGAAAATAGTTGTTCTGTTCCCTGAATTTACATAAAGAAACTAAACCAAGTAAACGAAATGTCTTATTTTTTAGCTCATATAAATCATTTTTCCAACCTTATTTAGTCTATCTCTGAGAACTTCCAATCTACCTTAAACTCATTTCATTTTATTGAAACTAAATTTTCTAAGGCCTCCAGTGAGCTAATATGGAGAGAATACCAAGGCCTCTCTTTCATTCAAAGGAGTAAATGCCTTTATTGCCTTAGAGCCTGAGGAACAGGCTTCTAGACATTTATTATGTCTCTATGTAGCCATTAGATCTATTTGAATTGGTGTGCTTCTTTGACTATATTAATGGCCCACTTCCTCACAGCAGATCAATTATTCAATCCTTAGAAACGACTAAGAAAAGCTGTCTATAACTAAATTCTCAGTCTCAGCCCACATCAACCTAAAAACTTTTAATCCAGTAACACCAATATGCATGACCACAGGCATAAATTTAATACTTGTAATAATAGAAAAAAGCAACACAAAAGTGAAACAAAAATAATTCTATCTATAGATAAACACATTTACTTATATAGATAGACATACATATACACTTACACATACATATCATCCTCATCAGAAAAATATACTGAAAGACCAAATGTTAAGGAAGACAACTTTGACATTTTAAATAGTATAGCTGAAAGGAACAAATGAGAATTTTAAAAGACAGGGATAATTAAGTAATAATTTATTTTAAAAGTTTAATCATTTTAAATATGCTTTTTAATCTTAAATTTTAAATAATTTTAATAGGTGGAGTTGGGGGTTCTCACCAGGGGTTTTCAGGAGGAGGCTAGTTAAAGATTTCTAGAGTCACCTTTGAGGTTCAAAGCACCAGTATAATCCTTAAGAGATTGTGTAATGTATATGCATGCACATTTTTTAACTTTTTGAGAAAAAGTTGGCAACATCATGCATTTTTCTAAGTAGTAGAGAACTCCTGGCACAGAGTTCATCAAGAGTTACTGAATGAATTTTAGTTTGATGATTTTTATTTACAGTCTATATTTATTTTCTCAAAAGTATATATTTTTTGCTTAACTAGTTATATTAACAGTCGAGAGATTCATAACACTCAAAAGATATTTGTCTATAAATGCAACTTTAAACTTGAGACATTTTACATTTTACAATATGTCAAAAAATCAACCAATGAACATAAATAATGTGAATAATTATTGCGTATAAAATTCCAGAAATTACTTCATGTTCTTTTGAAATGTCAAGCCATATTAATACAAAAGGGTCACTGTAAAATATCAAATTGTAATAACAAGATATTTTCATATCTGATAGTAAAGCCTCCAAAATCCCCAAACTTAGTTCAGATGCTTAGCCCTGGCAAATACACGTGCCAACCTAAGTGTCTAGGGAAGTCTACCTGTCCTTTGCCACAGGATATGACTGCCTTCCTTAGAGCTGAGGAGAGCTGGGTGGCCTGAATGAGAGAACAGTAACTGTGAGATGACGTTCCAACCTTCTTCTCCATGCCCATGCATGAAGTCCACCGACCCTGTGGCAATGATATGAGGCAGTCTGGGACTGATATAACTTCATTCCTTCTCCAGACTCATGAAGAATCAGAACAATTGTATCACGTGTTGGAATAACCAAAGATAAACTGGCCAGGGAACATACCTGGCAGGCAAGTGCTGAAGAAACTACAAATTCAACCTTCCAGAAAAAAAAAAAAAAAAAATTAGGGTCAGGGCTTAGAGGTATCCATGTCAAGATCTCAGATCACTATCTTAACTGGGAGACCTTGGCAAACTTCAAAGGCCATCAAAAGCTGTGATGGATTTTCATTTTATAAGAACATTATAATGCATAACTTTTTAGTAAAAGTAACCTCTTATTAAAGTGACAGATACTTGAGACTTTTGCCCTACTTTTTAGAAATCTGTTAATAAGAGGAGTAAACAGCCATGACCAGGAGGGGAAAAATAACAGATAAAGATATTGCAATCAGAATAACAGTGTAGAGTTAGAGAAAAATATAATTACTACAGCACAAAAGAAAAACAAGAAGTATAATAAAATGACTAAACAAGAAAACTAATAAAAGCAACTAGTATTAATATTTTTCCTCTTTCCTAATTTTCTGGTTCAGAACCTTCTAAATCACTTATAGTAATTTATACAATTGTATTTAAAGACTAAGAAGGCATATACGACACAAAATTTATACAACACAAAATTTATAAAAGTCTAACAGCAGGTTTATATCTCCAAATAAATGCAGTACAATAGAAATTCAATAGTTTAATCTGGCCCAATAGAATAACTTAAACTAGTAAATATAATACACTCCATGGCAAAATGGTTTGAGAGAGCTTAATTATAGCAATTCAGAAGTTGATAGATATGAAGACCTTATTCAAATTAATTTGAAAACAATTGCTTGGTGGTAGGAATAGATGATGTAAAAAATGAACGAGAACAGTTGAGATTTTTCTCCTTCAATTGTGTACTACAATATTAATAGTGTTAAACTGTATTCTTATCTTAATATGTGAATATTATAAGAATAAATCATGGAATATGTTTGAAACTACCCACTATATGATATATTAGCTCAGATCAAATCTTCTTGCTAACAGATATGATGTTCTAATACTTATTGTTCAGGAATTACTGGTTACTATGTCCCCTAGCAGATAAGTCTTAAACAAAAGCTGAAATAAGAATGGTAGTTAATACTTATATATGGTAAAGAGAGAGCTGATTTCAGCAACTGTCATAACAATCTTAAAACAAGGAAAATTTATTACGTATTTCTTGATCTGATGTCTCTTTAAGCTATCATATAACATGAGTTAATTATAAAATTATATGTTTTCACATTCTCATAACATACCTAATATCACAGTGGAGTAAAAAGGGAAAACAACAGAAACAGTAAAAATATTTATGTCATATTTACATATGTTTCATAGCCTTCATTTGAGTAAATACAGTAAAAGTGGACTGTATATATCCTATATGAAACCCTGACAATAATCTGCTTTTGGAAACTAGAAAAATCCACCCATAGCCTAAAGGAAAATGTGCTTTCCAGCAACACTTGTCTTACTAGAACCAAAAAAAACATGATATGCAAAACTAAATATCTGAAATTTATATGAAACACATTGCTGGTGTGTACAGGTTTGTGTATACAGTGAATCTTTAGCCATAAATATCTATGAAGGAGAATTTCAATTTTAGCATCTGTGTTTCAGTTCTAAGAGTGTTGTTGTTGTTCAGTCACTAAATCATGTCTGACTCTTTGTAACCTCATGGACTGCATCACACCAGGCTCCCCTGTCCTCCATTATCTCCTGGAATTTGCTCAAATTCATGTCCATTGAATCAGTGATGCTATCTAACCATCTTGTCCTGGGCCACCCTCTTCTCCTCTATCTTCAGTCTTTCCCAGCATCAGGGTCTTTTCCGATGAGTCAGCTCTTCACATCCGGTGGCCAGAGTACTGGAGCTTCAGCTTCAGCACCCAATGATGGAATTTATTCATTCCAATGAATACTCAGGGATGATTTCCTTTAGGATTGATTGGTTTGATCTCCTTGCAGTCCAAGGGACTTTCCAAGAGTCTTCTCCAAGAACACAATTCAAAAGCATCAGATCTTTTGATCAGTTCTGGCACTTAACTTTCTTTATGGTCCATAAAGGTCACATCCATACATGACCACTGGAAAAACCATAGCTTTGACTGTACAGACCTTTGTTGGCAAAGTGACATCTCTGCTTTTTAATATGCTGTCTATGTTTGTCATAGCCTTTCTTCCAAGGAGCAAGTGTCTTTTAATTTCATGGCTGCAGTCACCATCTGTAGTGATTTTGGAACCCAAGAAAATAAAACCTGCCACTGCTTCTACTTTTACCCCTTCTATAAATATACATCTCATGAAGTGATGGGACCAGATGCCATGATCTTATTTTTTTTAATGTTGAGTTTTAAGTTAGCTTTTTCACTCTCCTCTTTCACCCTCATCGATAGGCTCTTAAGTTCTTCTTCACTTTCTGCCATAAAGGTGGTGTCATCTGCATATCTGAGGTTGTGGATATTTCTTCTGAAAATCTTGATTCCAGCTTGTGGTTCACCCAGCCCTGCATTTCATATGATATACTCTGCACAGAAGTTAAATAATCAGGGTGACAATATCCAACCTTGTCAAACTCCTTTTGCAATTTTGAACCAGTCAGTATTTCCATGTCTGGATCTAACTGTTGCTTCTTGACCTGCATACAAGTTTCTCAGGATACAGGTAAGGTGGTATTCCCAACTCTTTTTAAGTATTTTCTACAATTTGTTGTGATCCACACAATCAAAGGCTTTAGCCTTCTCTAATCAGTGAAGCAGAAGTAGATGTTTTTCTGGAATTCCCTCACTTTCTCTATGATCCAACAGATGTTGGCAATTTGATTTCTGGTTCCTCTGCCACTTCGAAACCCAATTTGTGTATCTGGAAGTTCTTGGTTCACATACTGCTGGAGACTAGCTTGATGGATTTTGAGCATAATGTTACAGGCATGTGAAAAGAGCACAGATTTTTGGTAATTTGGACATTCTTTGGCATTGCCTTTCTTTGGGATTGGAATGAAAACTGGTATTTCCAGTCCTGTGGCCACTGCTGAGTCCAAGGGTAGTTTCAATTTAATCAGCACAAAATCATAAGTGAGAGCCAACTTTCACACATTAGCACATTTGATCAAAAAAAAGGAATGAAGAAAATATTTTGAAAATTATTAGACTAAAGATGTCCATAGTCTGTTCTGATCTCATGGTCTTAAGAGTTTCCCTTGGTGAATGGGAATGGCAAGAGACAGATGGCATCACCCATCTACTGATTTCCTAGAAAAAGTTGGTCATATTCAATTGTCCTTCTAGCTAAATTAAATGAACAATTCCCAATTATCTTCTCACTAAAACCATCAGACCATCATCACTATTACCTACCAAGTATTTCAAGGCACACCCCCTTCTCACCAAAGTAAGATTGTTATATGCTAGACTTGTGAAGATAAGGTAAGGCATCATTATCAGAAGTAGGTTCAGTTTTTAATTTATAATCATAACATTAAACATAGGATACTGTTCTATATTATCATGTTATTATACTAAACAAGATCTCAGATTATAGGTTGAACAGCATTTGATCTAATAATAGTATGAATGTTAAATGCATATATAAGAAATGTCATTCACACACAGAATTTGTAAACTTGTTAGAATGTGGCCATTTTCTTCAGAATTCAGATGCTCTTTTTCTAGGAGTAGGGGTGGAGAATGCCATGCAGCTTATGGGACCTTAGTTTCCCAACCAGGATTGAACCTGGCCTGGCAGTGAGAGAACCCCGAGTCCTAATCACTGGACTGCCAGGGAATTCCCAGAATTTAGATGCTCTTGAGTTTTATCAAAATAAACTTCCATGTATTCAGACACACTGAGACCAAACAAAAAATGGATTAAAATATATAGTCTATCTATTAAAATAGTTGAATAGCTTGTACCATTTCTAATAGACAGCAATTGCAAATAGCTCTAATACTGTTTCACCAAAGAGTTTTATTTTTTAATTGGAGGCTAATTACTTTACAATATTGTGGTGGTTTTTGCCATACATTCACATGAATCAGCTAGGGGTGTACTTGTGTTCCCCATCCTGAACTCCCCCTCCCAATTCCCTCCCCGTCCCGTCCCTCTAGGTCATCCCAGTGCACCAGCCCTGAGCACCCTGTCTCATGCATTGAAACTGGACTGGCGATCTATTTCACATATGGTAATATACATGTTTCAATGCGAGAACTTTTAGCTCTAAGTTCAAAAGGTTTATACTGTGTTAGAAGCTGTCAGAAACGTAACCAACAGTAATTTCTACTGTGAATTTAGTTTATTGATGATGGGTTTCTAACCAGTATGTATAAATTCAGGGTCTATTTTGAAAATGATGACATGTGCATGGACACAAACTTTTCAACTAAAATGGTAACATTCAGCTAGGTAAAAGATAAGGGAATCATATTTTGTACTAGAAAGTTATACCGTGAAAATGATCCAATTTTTTAAGTTTAGCAAAACATGAACAAATATCAATAATCAATTCATGATAATCCTTTTTTGATGGGGGAATTTATGAGAGAGGTTGATGAATTCTCAAAAAAATGTTTTATCTAATATTCTATACTGTAGATCTTATATCATGTATACATTGTATACACAGGAAAAAAAAGGAGTAAAAACATTACTATTTACTCTGATGATAAACACGGAGTTTTAGTTGTCTTTCTAAAGTTATTACTGTTTGAGACTTCCCTGGCTGTCCAATGGTTAAGACTCTGTGCTTCCACTGCAGGGGTTGTAGATTGAATCCCTGGTTGCAGAACTAAGATCCTACATGCCATGGGATCCTACATGGCCACAAATAAATAAAATCACTGCTGGTTTTAGGAGGGTATTTAAATATTTTGATAAAAATGGCTATCTGATCATTTTTAGCTGAAATGAAAGAATATTGGTTATACGAATGAGTATCTTCAGTTCTGTTCTCTTCCCACAGTTTACTACTGCATTCCTTGCCACAAAATGACTTACAATTTTACAAATAGACACTGGACTTCTCTGTCTTGATGTCTTTGTTCTTTTGTCTCTCTTATCACTCCCATTCATCTAAGAACAAGTGACATCCAACCAAAAGGATTGGTTTTGAACAAATTAATTAATTTGGAAATGATTTTTGGACTGGGAATGAAGCTTTCTCAGGCGAGGCACTTTCTAGTCTCTCTCAAGAGTGTGTTTCTGCACTGAATTTGCTTGTCTTAGTCTGTTATTTCCTTAGAAGAATGTCACATGAACTTTTGAGACCATTATTTTTCACTATGTCCAAGAAAAAGCTAAGAGCTTATTAGGTGTATAAAATAAGGGAGTCATATCAAAGATGATGTAATAGAATCTCAGAAGAGAGTTTTCATGACTCCACAAATTTATCCAGCTCGGAATTGGGGCTAGGTGAGAAACTTGGTATTTTAGGTTGACTACATATCCCTTGCTCTGCTTAATATAATATGGATCTCTACAGTTGCATTTCTAGCCTTTTTCCTGACTGAAGTAGTTCTGTTGCTATTTGTTTCTTCTTACAGAGTTTAGGTCTGAAGAAAACCAGTGACAGATCATACCTTTTTTTTGTATGCTACTGGTACAGCATTTATTCCTAAAGACCCCGGTTTAATTCCTGGTTCCCCTCCCTGGGCAAGGTACTTGATCCTTCTAAGATTCAGTTTACTTTTCTGAATTCCTACATACTCGGCTACTGTGGGAAATACAAAAATTATTTCAAATGCCTTGCAACACATCTGGTACACTTCAGTGTAAATATATGTTAATCAAGAAAGCACCAAAAAGCTGCTAAATGAATATACATAGGATATTAATCAAAACTAAATTAAAAGTAATACCATAAATCAGAAGACAGCAAACTGTGGACCATAGTCCAAAACTGGTCTTCTGTCTGTTCTTGTACTGCCAGCAAGCTAAGTATGATTTTCACACTGTTAAGGGACTATACAAAACAAATAAAACAAAAACAATATATGACAGAGACTGCATGTAGGCCACCACACCTAAAATATTTATTACCTAGCGCTTTACAGAAAAAGGTTGCTAGCCCCTGCAGTAAATAATCTATAGACTGTGACTTTGGTTAAAAATATAGGAATATCTTTTGAGAAAAATAAATCTTAGAAAAATTCCCTTGATTAAATTCCTGTATGAATTAGCACATTCCTAAATATTATAGTTTAGTAACCACTTATATAGCTTTAAGCTTCTATTCTTTCCTACCATTTCCCCCCTCCAATTCATCCTTCATATCAAGGTCACACTAATCATTCTATAGCACCATTTTTACCATAGCACCCCATTTCCCTCAAATACATACATATATACATAATCAAAATAAAGAATCATGTTCAAATTCTTTCATCAAATATTCAAGGTCAAACTATTTTCATTTTGGAAATGTTATCCCTTACTTCTTTGGTAAATATATAATTCCAGCCATACCATACTCCCTCAAGTAATACTGTGTGTATTTAGATACACCACGGTTTTAAAATATGACAGTCTTCATTAGAAAAAAAAAAAAGATAGTTTTCTCTTTAAAGAGTGGAGCCTAATTCCCCTCTGTGTGGGCCCCTCAGGTTGGTAGACTTGCTTCTAAAGAATAAAAGCAGTGGAATTATGCTCTGTTTTTTTTCAAAGTTATAGGCATAAAAATTTATAACTTCCTTCTAGTCTTTTCTTTTTTTCGAGTTCACTCTGAAGAAAAGCAAGTGTCATCCCTTGAATATACCCTGGAGACACTACCTAGAAAGAATCTGAGACTTCTCACCATAGCCAGCAACAGCCATGTATGGAAGTCATCTTGGAAGCAGATTCTCTGTCCAAGTTGAGCCTTCAGATGACTGCAACCTCAGCAACATCTTGATTGCAGCCTCCTGAGAAACCTTGAGCCTAAACTGTCCAGCTAAGCAGCTCCCAAATCCCTGACTCATAGAAACTGTTCTGCTTAAACATTTGTTGTAAGCAATAAACAAAATTTATGTCAGAAACTAGCACAGAGCTTGGCACAAGCTAAAAGGTGGACAAATGTTGTTATCTTACATTTTTTCATATTATTACAGTGTTATTTAGAATAAGGTAAACAGTAAACAGACAAGACAAAGATGAATTGAATAATACAGATTTCTAAGCACATTTTACTCATTCTGAATTAGACTCTGTTTGTATTCTTAATAGGAATTTAATTTATCTAAAATATGAAAATTGCTGAGAAAGTAAATCCTAAGAGTCTTCATCACAAGAAAAAACCATCTTATTTTTTTTTCTTTTGTATCTGTGACATTATAAGAGATGATGGATGTTCACTAAATTTATTGTGGTAATTATTTCATGATGCATGAAAGTTAAATCATAATGCTCTACACTTTAAACTTATAAAGTGCTGTATATCAATTATATCTCAATAAAAATGGAAGTGATCTGAGGAATTTCCCAGCAGTTCAGTTGTTAGGACTTCAAGCTTTTGCTGACAAGGGCCTGCGTTTGATCTCTGGTCTGAGAACTGAGATCCCAGCAGCATCCTGGTGCGGCCAAAAATAAAGGGAAGAAATTAAATAAATAAATAATTTAAAATGGAAAAAATATCATCTAAAAAAGAGGAACTGCACCAAAGACCTATTCTGAAAAAATACTGCTAGTTGGCCATCAAAATTATTTATTCCTTATGTAAACAGTAAAGGGAGTTGTAACTTGTATCTGGCTTCCCAGTTAGAAACAGAAATTTCCAATCCACTTCAAAAGGCTACAGTCACATAAGCTCTTGCCAATGAAATATAACTGAAATATGTGTAGTTTCTACCTCAGTCTCTTAGATGAACTCTTTTACTCTGAACTTCTGTTCTTTGATTTCCAGAATAGTGATACTCAGCGTGACTTAGAAGACAATGTGTTAAAGTTGGCTGAACCACCTTCATGCTGAATTCCTAAATTACACCTTGAATTAGAGCTCTTGATGATCCTCTGTATTGTGCCTAAATTTTTAAACAGGTAAAAATTAATTTTATCTTGCTTGAGCAATTGGTTTCTCAGTTATCTTTGTTACGGCAATTAATGATTCCTTAATATACCCTATATTGAGCTAATAAGACTTTACGTAAGCATTAGTAATTCCAGTGGCCCACTAATGAAAAAGCTGGGAGTAGACATGTCATGATGATAGGGAAAAAACATTGATATTAACTTCTAAATATCACACATAGTTATTGATCATACATAGTCACATATGTGTAAATATGTAAACGTGAGGTAAAATTATTTCAAATATTCATGATACCAAACAAGAATGCATATGATCTAAAAGTACTTAAACTGTTCTTAATTTTAAGAAATAATTTGTGTGTCAACATCAACATGCATTTAGACGTGTGATTATAGAGACTAAGTGTTATAATTTGTTGAATCTATGATGAGTGTCTGTTCCCTGATAAATCTTATTTATCTAAAGCTATGCAGTATATTGAAAAGAACTTAAAGATTGACACCAAACAAGAAGCTGATGACTAAATGTTTGACTTAATATATAGTTTGGACAAATCAAGTAACTTCTCTGTAACTTAACTACATCTTGTATAAACTAGTGACTGAAAATGAATATGTTTTCTTATAAGGGTTTAAAGGGATAACATAATAATTGAACTCTTCCTCTAATGCACTGTATGTAGGCACAGTTCCTCAGGAGACAAGAATGTTTCATACATTTACACATATAATCTCATTTCTACTAAAATTGTTGGTAAAGTTCTATTGTACATTCCCAGGAAAAATAAATTTTTTAATTAGTTAACAAATGCTACTGACTTTTTTTATATTTGCCATTGGGATGGTCATCATGTTGTAATTCTTAAAATTAAACTGGTATTAAGAATTACATTTAAGAGAGAGAGTCATTAAAGAAATACTGGGCAAGAGCTTTTTTGTGGTTTTCTCTGATTATTTGTTGATGTTTTTAAAGAACAATATTAAGAATAGGCAATTAGATTCAGGCAATTAGAAAGGCATCAGTTTTCTTTGAAAGTGGTTTTTGAAGAGTGACATGATTTGAAACCAAATTGCAAAGTTTTAAAACTAATCATTGATACAGCCATGGAAACAAAATGTGTAGTTCTTTTATCTGCCAATTCTTGGGTGTATAATGAAATAATAGTGAGCATTAGTAACTTAAAACTATAAAATGGATATGGGGAAAAGGAGGGTTTAAAGATGAGATAGACAAAGAGAATATCATCAAGTAGGCCATTATGAAAATTAAAGACACAGTGATGGAGATAATGCACAGAGTGAGAAGAAAGAAGTGAGGGAAAGAAAGGGGGAGGACATTTAAAGGATAATAAGGACAGCACAAGTCTAGGATCTTATTTTTTTTTTTTTTTTGATAGGTAAGAAGTGGGTTTATTTAGAGAGAGACATACTCCACAGAGTATGGTCCATCTCAGAAGGCAAGAGGCTCTTGAGCCTCTAATATGGAATGGTTAGATTTTATGGACTGGGTAATCTCATTGACTAATGAGTAGAGGATTATTCCAACTCTGTCAAGGAAAGGGTGGGGATTTCCAGGAATTGAGCCACCTGCCACTTTTTGGCCATTTATGGTTGGTCTCAGAATGTCATGGTGCTCATGGGTGTGTCATTTAGCTAATGTATTACAATGAGCATACAATGAGGCTCAGCGTCTACTGAAAGTTAAATCTTCCACCATCTTGGCCTTGTTAGTTCTAAACAGTTTCTGCCACGTCCTGTGGCTATGTCATTCTCTTAAAGGTTGTGCTCTGCCTCCTTCCCTTCTGCTTCACTCCCCCCTTAGAGATTTTACTCCCATATTCTTATGGGAAGCTGAAGGATGGAGCTCTATCCTCTGTAACTGTTTCAAGACTGAGTAGGGGCAGTGAACTGTCTGTCAGGGAGTAAAAATCTCTGAATGCTTGATCTAGGGGCTCTGGGGGCAGGGCAGTTCCTTGCTTTAAGTCATAGAGGCTAGAATCCTCACATAGCCATCACTTTGATGATAAAGTACTTTTTGTAATAGCATCAGAGTATTAAAATATCTATAAATGACAAAAGACTCAATGGCATGGTTAAACATCTGCAATCAATAAAGAAACATGGTTACAATAACCAGAATTATGAATGATTCCACTTAACGTACCAAATAATCATAGTTCAATGTTTCTCTTTGAGATACCTCAGGGGAACATGAAAGCATCCCAAAGTTAGCTGGAAATTAAAAGAACTTTAATCAAAAATTTATATTTGGGAAGTTTGTCAAAAAGTTATAAAACACTCAGTCAAACAAAATCATAGCCCACTGTAAGAAAGAGGTATGCATGATCAGGATTTTCTAAGACTGAATTAAATCTAGTTGGGTAAATGCATTTTGTTGGGCATGGGCTAGGGCAAGACTGAATTTGGATTCTCTCGCCAAAGTTTTCTTGAAATGCTACTTTTAATAATAAATAATATGATGCTTTTGCCTTTAAGAGATCTATATTTTCTTTTGAGATCTCTTGCAACTTTTAACTTTTTTTGGTTAAGAAGTAAGCACTGTCTCACAGTGACCAAGACTAATGTTTAAGGTTTTACCGAGGTAAACTTCCAAGATTAATCTTGAAAGAAAACAAAGACTTTTGTTTGTTTGTTTTGTTTCAAAGACCAGAAAAACAGAGTACATTAAATATTCATAACACTTTTTGAAATACTAATGTTCAAAGGTGAGTGATAGGTTGAAGAATTTGACAAAAAACAGAGAAGGGATTAAGTAAGAATATAAACATATCACAGTTACTGGGTAGTTAATTTAAAGTGCATGCTCTGTTATAGGGGAAAAAAAAAAGTGATGAGGCTAAGAAAGTCTATCTTAAGAGTTCTCATAACAACAAAAAAAAGTTGTAACACTGTGAGCTGATCAATGTTAGGTAGTTAGAACAGGAAAAAGGAGTCCACAATAGCAATGGATAAAAGACAAAGAAAGAGAAAAGCCCACAAAAATGGAACAAAAGAAAATCCAAATGAAAAGAAATGAGTACTTCAAGTGAAACAAACAGACCCCCTTCTTGGCCATTCCAATTTGCATAGGGCAGGCTCAAGGCGGGGAGGAGACAAATGTATAAAAGGAGGAGGCCAAGACAGATTAAGGCCTTGCCTTTGGGGTCGGCTTGCCCTCACGCCTTAAGGGTGTACTTTCCTTTGCTTGCCAAATAAAACTGTGCTGAAACCAGCTGTAACACTAGTCCACTGTTTCAAATCTTTGCTGCAGTTGAGACAGAACCAAGGAAATTACACACTCCCCTGACATAATCTGGTACTGTGACTCGGATTTAACCTGGCTGAAACAATCTTGGTTGGCTTGGCCCCACAAGGTGGGGCCCCACGAGGTGGGGCCAAGCATAGCAGAAGCCCAACTCAGGGAAAGCTCACATGGTGGAAGCAGAACACAAAGGAACCCAGTGCAGTGGAAGTGACAAAAAGCCTAATGTGCTGGAAACCGGGACAAGAACAAACTCAGCAGAAAGCTCACATGGCTCAGTCTCAGATTCCAGAAGACCTCCAGTTAAGGTAGGAGGTCCTCGCCCCTATGTCTGGAAGGACATATGGCTAACAAAATCTTATTCCTTTACAACCTCTCATTTCTTGTTTCCTTGAACCCCCTCTGAACATGCAAGTGGCAGTGGGTGCAATTGAGGGACGCTGGTAAGGGCTACTCCCCAGTGTGTCCTGAAGGCTCCACTACTCTCTGCACCTAGTAGCTGTTGCCCAAGTGGGTGAGAGTTCCTCTGTCATTAACCTCCTTTGTGCCAAGGATCAGCCCAATGAAAACTGTGGGCACAGGTCAGGCATTTAGCATATTTTCTGGCAAGTTATAAAAGCATGTTTTTTCACACTGCTTTTTCCTCCTGTTCTTCACCTCCTCTCTCCACCTATGCCACTGTTTGATTGGACATCATCTTTCCAGTTCTAAAAGTTGCATTTGAAACTGTCTCTTAAGATTTGGACTCAAACCCATGTGGCAGGGACTTTGTGCTATGCTTAGTCATTCGGTCATGTCTGACCCAGACTTAAGCCCACCCAAAACCCACAGTGCCTGGTTTCAGGACCTAGTGAAGCTCAGGTTCTTGATGTCTCATTGCAAAAAGAATTCAGTGAGAGACACAGCGATAGGTTAAGAGGTAGATATGTTTGGTTCAGAGAGAAGCACAGCGTGTGTGCCATTGCAGAGGGTGAATGTGGTGGCCATGAAATGTGTGGTTAGTTTTTGTGCACTTGATGATTTCATATGCTAATGAGTGGGAGGATCATTCCAAGAATTGGGGAACAACCCACTCCTTGGTCTTTTGATGGTGCCTTGGAATTGTCATAGAGCCTCTGGGTGTGGTATTTAGCTTGCAGATTGAGGACCAAGGTTTAGTTGAATTGGACTTGTCTGCCAACTTGGACCCATTAGATTTTAATTGGTTTGAGTTATGCCCCGGGCTAGGTTATTCTTTCAAAAGTTGTGCCTGCCCACTTTTCTCCTGTTTCCTGCTCCCTTCCTGAGCCCTGTACAGACCCACAATGTTGCCTCTACACTCTTCTGGATACTTTGGCTACCTGATGTGAAGAAATGCCTCATTGGAAAATACCCTGATGTTGGGAAAGATTGAAGGTGGGAGGAGGGGATAATAGAGGATGAGATGGTTGGATGGCACCACCAACTCGATGGACATGAGTTTGAGTAAGATCCAGGAGTTGGTGATGGACAGGGAAGCCTGGTGTGCTGCAGTCCAGGGCGTCACAGAGTCGGACACAAATGAGTGACTGAACACTCTTCTGGAGGGACAACCAGAAAAGAGCTGGACCTTGGGAGAGAAACACTGTATAATATCCAATCCCTTTAGATATTCAGGGCTTAATCCTCCAGGTTTCCTACAACATGTGCAACAACAGCATGTCTCAATGAAGCCACTAAGGTGGGTGACAGGCACACCATGCCTACTAGGAGTCCATGTGCTGGTGGCATCCCTTCAAGGTAACTGGGCTTCCAGGGATAATGTTTGCCACTTTGAGAGTTAGCCCTGCAGGCGTTATGGGCCCAAACACTTGCCACTCTTCTCCTAAAGTTACAAACATACCTCGATATCAAATCTCCACTTTACTTCTATGGAACATCTAGTTTGTTACCTCTTATCAATTTGTTCTTAAGCCACTTACTAACTCCTGCAACCAGGACCCTGCTCCTTGTAGGCAACATCACTCCACCCACCTTATTTAAAAATACTCTTAATGCCCCATTCAGGTATGACCTAAATCAAATCCCTTATGACTATACAGTGGAAGTGAGGCATAGATTTAAGAGACTAGATCTAATAGACAAAGTGCCTGATGAACTATGGATGGAGGTTCCTGACATTGTATAGGAGATAGGAATCAAGACCATCCCCAAGAAAAAGAAATGCAAAAAAACAAAATGGTTGCCTGAGGAGGCCTTACAAATAGCTGTGTAAAGAAGGGAAGTGAAAAGCAAAGGAGAAAAGGAAAGATATAAACATTTGAATGCAGAGTTCCAAAGAATAGCAAGGAGAGAAAAGAAAGTCTTCCTCAGTGATCAATACAAAGAAAGAGAGGAAAACAATAGAATGGGAAAGACTAGAGATCTCTACAAGAAAATTAGAGATACCAAGGGAACATTTCATGCAAGGGTGGGCTCAATAAAGGACAGAAATGGTATGGACCTAACAGAAGCAGAAGATATTAAGAAGAGGTGGCAAGAATAAACAGAAGAATTGTACAAAAAAAATCTTCACAATCCAGATATCACAATGGTGTGATCAATCACCTAGAGCCAGACATATTGGAATGTGAAGTCAAGTGGGCCTTAGGAAGCATCACTATGAACAAAGCTAGTGGAGGTAATGGAATTCAGTTGAGTTATTTCAAATCCTGAAAGATGATGCTGTGAAAGGGCTGCACTCAATATGCCAGCAAATTTGGAAAACTCAGCAGTGCCACAAAACTGGAAAAGGTCAGTTTTCATTCCAATCCCAAAGAAAGTCAATGCCAAAGAATGTTCAAACTACCACACAATTGCACTCATCTCACACACTAGCAAAGTAATGCTTAAAATTCTCCAAGCCAGGCTTCAATAATAAGTGAACTGTGAACTTCCAGAAGTTCAAGTTGGTTTTATAAAAGGCAGAGGAACAAGATATCAAATTGCCAACATCTGCTGGATCATTGAAAAAGTAAGAGAGTTCCAGAAACACATCTATTTCTGCTTTATTGACTATGTGAAAGCCTTCGACTGTGGGGATCACAATAAACTGTGGAAAATTCTGAAAGAGATGGGAATACCAGACCACCTGACATGCCTCTTTAGAAACCTGTATGAAGGTCAGCAAGCAACAGTTAGAACTGGACATGGAACAACAGACTGTTTCCAAATAAGAAAAGGAGTACATCAAGGCTGTATATTGTCACCCTGCTTATTTAACTTATATGCAGAGTACATCATGAGAAACGCTGGGCTAGATGAGCATAAGCTGGAATCAAGATTGCCAGGAGAAATATCAATAGCTTCAGATATGCAGATGACACCACCCTTATGGCAGAAAGTGAAGAAGAACTAAAGAGCCTCTGATGAAAGTGAAAGAGGAGAGTGAAAAAGTTGGCTTAAAGCTCAACATTCAGAAAACTAAGATCATGGCATCTGGTCCCATCACTTCAATGCAAATAGATGGGGAAACAGTGGAAATAATGTCTGACTTTATTTTTCTGGGCTCCAAAATTACTGCAGATTGTGATTGCAGCCATGAAATTAAAAGATGCTTACTCCTTGGAAGGAAAGTTATGACCAACCTAGACAGCATATTAAAAAGCAGATACATTAGTTTGTCAACAAAGGTCCATCTAGTCAAGGCTATGGTTTTTCCAGTGGTCATGTATGGATGTGAGAGTTGGACTATTAAAAAAGCTGAGAGCCAAAGAATCGATGCTTTTGGAATGTGGTGTTGGAGAAGACTCTTGAGAGTCCCTTGGACAGCAAGGAGATCCAACCAGTCCATCCTAAAGGAGATCAGTCCTGAGTGTTCATTGTAAGGACTGATTTTGAAGCCGAAACTCCAATACTTTGGCCACCTCATGCGAAGAGCTGACTCATCTGAAAAGACCCTGATGCTGGGAAAGATTGAGGGCAGGAGGAGAAGGGGACGACAGAGGATGAGATGGTTGGATGGCATCACTGACTCAATGGACATTGGTTTGGGTGAACTCTGGGAGGTGGTGATGGACAGGGAGGCCTGGCTTGCTGTGTGTGGTTCATGGGGTTGCAAAGAGTAGGACATGACTGAGCAATTGAACTGAACTGAATGCCCCTATCAGGACCAGGTAACCCACTCCTTTATATTATTTCTTTTATTACCTTTAGTGGGTCTATGACAATGAGATGTTTACCTTTGGAAACACCCTAAGGTGCACTTATGGAGAACTAGGGGAGAAAATCAGTGACTTATATTTCCTCAGAGCAATAAGAGGATAAAGCTTATGGCTATTTAGCCAGGTTCCCAGTCAGGGCACAGGCTTGAATTGCTTGACATCATGGTATCTGTTCCCAACCACAGTGGACAAACCGTCAATGAGTTAAGATTACAACCCCTTAATTCTACCCAGCACTAGTAAATGCTGGGGACCTTGGGGATGCCCAACTCCAGCCTGGGGTCCTAGGATGTCTACCTGCCTTAACCTGTCTAGGGATCTGTTCCCTGGGAGATTGCCACACCTCAACCTGCTCAGAGATCCACCAGTCTGGGGGTCCCAGGAGGCCAACATACCTCGACCTGCCTGGGGATTTGATCTCTAGGAGTCGGTCATGCCTCGGCCTGCCTGGGGATCTGTACACTGACCCAGGGATGCCCAGCTCTCAGTTTGCAAGAGTTCTGGGTAGGACAAGCTTCAGAAAGACTCACCCCTAAGGAAGTCCACCCGTGGAAGTAGAAGGAAGCCTATTAGTTGTGGGACTGTGCCCACTCTCAGCAATAATTCAGGAGCCTAACAAGAACTCCATCACCTTTCTGGGGAAAGGCTAAAAAGAGGCCCTCCAAAAGTTTACCAATCTGGACTTAGAGTCTTACGAGTGACAGGTGATTTTAAAGTACACATTCCCCTCCCAACATGCATCAGACATCAAGATAAAGTTACAACAGCTACAGCAGTAGGACCCTACTGCCTCTGTAGATGAGATGGTCCAGACAGCCACCAATACTTCTTATAACAGAGAACAGGAGAGGGAGGCCAAGCCCCAGGAAAGGGAGAAAAGGAGAGAGATAAGGCATGCCCAGATGCTGGCCACTCTCCAGGGAAGCCCTATGTCAAACCTCGTGTCCTTAAAGGACAAGGTACAAGGCAAATACTTGATCTGTAGATGGGCAGAACACTGGGCTAAAGAGTGTCCAAACCATTACAAATCTCCTAAAATGGCTTGCTACAAATGCCATCAGTTGGGACATTGGGCAGCACTCTGCCCCTGAGACCCAAGAGCCTCAAGGTCAAGTGCCAAACCTTCCCTCATGATGGTTCAACAGAAATGAAGCAGGACGCTCCAGCTAGTCCATCTGTCAGAGATAAACACCACAGGGCTGGAGCCAAGGGTGCAACTGGATGTGGCAGGCAGATCAGAGAATTTCTTGGTTGACACAGGGGCTACCTACTCTGTCCTGACCTCCTACTCTGGAACCTTCTCCTCCCAAACCTGTACCATTTGGGGTGGTACAGGAAAAACAGCCTCCAAGGAGCTCAAAGAGCATAGCTCGTCCAAATTGTCCAACAACGTGGGACCGATCCAGGGGAGGACTGGCAGATGGACTTCACCCAGATGCCAGTTTCTCAAGGGTATAAATATCTACTAGTCATGATAGATTCATTCACATGATGAATTGAAGGCTTCCCCACCCGGACTGAGAAAGCTGAGGAGGTGGTAAAGAAACTACTCCATGAAATCGTTTCAAGATTTGGTCTGCCCAGGTCATTACAAAGTGACAATGAGACATCATTTACTTCTAAGGTCACCCAAGGTGGTCTCTAAAGTGTTGGGCATTACTTATTACCTCCATTGTGCCTGGAGGCCTCAGTCTAAAGAGAAAGTAGAAAAAACCAACCAATTCTTAAAATCAGCAATAAAAAAGATAACCCAGGAGACCTCCCTGGGATGGAAGGAGGCATACCAATAGCTCTCCTCCACACCCATGTTGCCCCTAAGGAACAGGTTGGTCTTAGTCCTTATAAGATGCTGTATGGGAGACCTTTTGTTTATGTCAAGGCCTCTTCCTAGATCCAGAGACTCAGACCCTCCAGTCTTATACTATAGCCATTGGGCAATTCCAACAAGATATATGCTTGTGGGGTGTCAACAGGACCCAAAAGATTCTAAAGAGCCACCACTATAGGCTCTAAGAACTTATGTTCTAATTAAAGTCTGGAAAGATGGGTCCCCAAGGGCTCAACTCCTTTGAGAAGTTGAGGGCCCCACATGGAAGGGTCCCTATCCTGTAATACTTTCTACCCACACAGCAGTCAAGGGACCAGGACACTTGAATCCAAGTGTGTCCTGGATTCACTACTCATGAGTCAAGTCATGGAAGAAAACAAAAGAAGACACTCAATACACCTGTGAGCCCCTGGGAGATCTCAGACACCTATTCAGGACTACAAATGAGTGCCATCCTAATTAACACCCCCAAAAGTTTCTGGAGATAAGATTTTTCAGGATGGCTCTAAAGAGCCAACACAGCTTGGCAGGTGTTTTACTCCAAAATAGACAGGAGATGGATCTCCTGATCCCTGAATAAGGATGGACTTGAGCCATCTTCAATGAGTCATGTTGTTTCTGGGTAAATACCTCCAGCTAAGTTAAAGAAAGTCTCACAGTTCTCAAGAAAAACATTCAGGTCCTATAGGATCTCAAAAAACAACCTGAAGAGTCCTCAGGGTGGCTATAATCTCTCTATGAGGATCCTTCTCCTAGCGAGGGGGAATTTGGAGTTGGCTGCGATTCATGGGGTTGCAAAGAGTCGGACACGACTGAGTGATTGAACTGAACTGAATGCCTTTCACCACCATATCGATGCTGCTTATGATTGCTTCATGTGTTATCAATTGTCTAACCTGTTTTCTCTCTACCTAGGTCAACAAGCTATAACATGCAGTACCAGTTGAACAAAGATATATAAAACTACACCTGGCCACAGAAAATATCACTCACCCTTAGATGGATACCACTATAAGGACTCTGAGGCCTGAGACTAGCAAGAGGGGCAGGCCCAATGCCCCTCACCATCCCAGCTCACCAGGAAGTAGCCAGAAAGACCTTGATGCCCCTATTCCAAAAGAATTAGACCTCCCATCTCTCGAGGGGGGAATGTTAGGTAGTTGGAATAGGAAAACAGAGTCCAAAATGACGGTGGCTAAAAGACAAAAAGGGGAAAAGCCTACAAAAACAGAACAAAAGAAAATCCCAAAGAAAAGAAGGGAGAACTTCAGGTGAAACAAACACATTCCCTTCTTGGCCAGTCTAATTTGCATAGGGCAGGCTCAAGGAGTGCAGAGGAGATGAATGTATAAAAGGAGGGGGCCCAGATGGATTGAGGCCTCGCCTTTGGGGTCAGCCTGCCCTCATGCATCAAGAGCGTACTTTCCTTTGCTTGCCGAAAAAATGCTGAGCTGTAACCGAGCTGTAATACTGGTGCTCCATTTCAAATCTTTGCTGCGGCAAGACAACCGAGGAAGTTACACATTCCCCTGATGTATCTTAAATAAACTTATTGTGATAATCATTCCTCTCTCTCTCTCTCTCTCTCTCTATATATATATATATATATATATTGCAAATCATTATGTTGTACACCTTTGTTGTTGTTCAGTCGCTCCGTCATGTCTGACTCTTTGTGACCCCGTGGACTGTAGCACACCAGGCTTCTCTGTCCTTCACCATCTCCTGGATCTTGCTCAAACTCATGTTTATTAAGTCAGTGATGCCATCTAACCATTTCATTCTCTGTTGTCCTCTTCTCTCCTGTCTTCAATCTTTCCCAGCATCAGGGTCTTTTCTAATGAGTCAGTTCATAGTATCAGGTGCCCGAAGTATTGGGGCTTCAGTTTCAGCATCAGTTCCTCCAATGAATATTCAGGATTGACTTCCTTTGGGATTGACTGGTTTGATCTCCTTGCCATACAAATGTTATATGCTAATTATAAGTCAATAAAATTTTGTGGGGATAAACAGATGAAAAAAATTTTAAGCAAAATCAAGATGCTAATGAGCAAATAGTTCAGATTCATCCCTGTAAATTACAGGTTCCAAGAAAATACCACAACATAACTGTGGATATGGCAAAGGTAAGTTTATTCTTAGTCACTAAAGCAGATTACTACCTCAACAGAGACTTAGGAATTCTTGTCTCCGTAGGGAGGGCAACATCAGTATATTTATGAAATGTGGAATCTGGCTCAAAGTGGGTTTTTCCATACTGGGCTAAGTCCAAACTGGGTAAAAATTCTGATATAATAGTTTAAAACTGATGGACAAAGTAAGGAGAAGGTTTTGACATTAGGGTTCAAAAACTCTTAAAAACTAAGCATTTGGTTGATTTCATCAAAAATCTGCTCATCCTGATGTTCACTTAAATGAGTTTCGCAGAAAGTCCCTGAAATAAAGACGTTCTTCATGACTTTTAACTTCCTTGGCAAGAGTTTCCCTGAAGAGTAAAGTCATGATAATGAAGTAGTGGAATTAATAAGCTTGTGTTAGTGAAGACACTTAACTCTGTGGGCATAGATGTTTCTATGCTACATTCACTTCTTTCTTACATAGAACTAGAAGTGTTTCACATATACAGGAAGAATTCATTTCCTAGGAAAGGATGATGTTGATAGAACATCAGAGATAGTTCAGCTGTAATCAATCAAGTGATAGTAAAAAAACTATTAGAAATCTTCAAAACATAATACATTCTAATAGTCTAACAGTGTAGCCATCTTCTTATAAAATGTATGAATATGTATTTTTAAAGATTTTCAAGACTTTCTTGTTATCCAGATTTTGATATTTTACTCATCTTTGAGATCTCCAAGTGATCCTTGAAAGATCCCTTGTCTGATAGAGCATTCCTGTATTCTTTCTTTATAATCTTAATATATATAGTCTGTTGGTATAACTAATAAGCATAGCAAGTAGCAAGTATAATATTTTTTGTTAAGTTATTATGATCTGAATATTTAAGCTAAAGAGTATTATAATTAAAGAGCATTATATATATATATAATTAAAGAGTATTAATTTAATATAAATTAAGATCATGGCATCTGGTCCCATCACTTCATGGCAAATAGATGGAGAAACAATGGAAACAGTGAGAGACTTTATTTTCTTGGGCTCCAAAATCACTGCAGATGGTGACTGCAGCCATGAAATTAAAAGACACTTACTCCTTGGAAGGAAAGTTATGACCAACCTAGACAGTATATTAAAAAGCAGAGACATTACTCTGCCAACAAAGGTCTATCTAGTCAAAGCTATGGTTTTTCCAGTAGTCATGTATGGATGTGAGAGTTGGGCTATAAAGAAAGCTGAGCACTGAAGACTTGATGCTTTTGAACTGTGGTGTTGGAAAAGACTCTTGAGAGTCCCTTGGACTGCAAGAAGATCCAACCAGTCCATCCTAAAGGAAATCATTTCTGAATATTCACTGGAAGGACTGATGCTGAAGTTCCAATACTTTGGCCACCTGATGTGAAGAACTGACTCATTTGAAAAGACCCTGATGCTGGGAAAGATTGAAGGCGGGAGGAGAAGGGGACAACAGGGAATGAGATGGTTGGATGGCATCACCAACACAACGGACATGAGTTTGACGAAGCTCCAGGATTTGGTTATGGACAGGGAAGTACATCATGGACTTCCGTGGACTGTGTGCTGCAGTCCATGGGGTCACAAAGAGTCAAACTGAGCAGCTGAACTGAACTGATTATAAATAATAATAAACTAAGTGATATTTATGTGCCTCTTAATAACTATATATCAGAATGATACATGAAAGAATGAATTTAGATTCTGAAGCATTCGATAATACATGCTGTAAATTAATATTAGAAACAAACTAGACAATTCAACTTAAAACTGGAAAATGATAGTGTCAAAGAAGACCTATTCCTATGAGGAAACAAGGATTACTGGGTATTAAGACAAGCAGCTCTGAGTATAGCCAACTGAAATTAATTCCAACTAGAGAAGCATTCTATCTAGTCTTCAGTATTGGAAAATTCAAATCTTCCATTAGTGCGCCAGTAGCACTTCAGTTTTAACACATCTTCAGGATTTCATTAAATGATTCTAGGGTTTTTTCTTCAAGTTTTAAAACTCTTACACTGTGAATATATCATTTTATTTATTTATGGAGTTAAAGAGATTAGTTAATGACATCTCTGAAAGCAGAGGAAAGGGAGAAGAAATGCAAAAGGAACCATGAAAGACAAATGATTAGTAATGTAGATTGTTTTCTATTAAAACTACAAGGCAGGATGAAATATATGGTGCTTGCTATTTTTTTAAAAGGCAGTGGAAATGAAGAAAGCATAATAGTGGCATAATTATAAATCTTTGAAGTTCTTCAGTGTCTAAAAGCATTAAATCTATTAATGCAGCAAGGCTAAGCTCATATCTAGCTCAAGACAAATATATTAGTATTATGTATTTCACAATGGTATAATTTAAAACACTATCAATGAAAAATGTATGCTTTGTCCTTGGTTAATTTTGTGTGTCCCTTTGCCCTTGGTTAATAAAACAGAAAGTAGGATTCAATTGTGGGGGCTTTCCCCAGACAGTGGGGCCTTCCCTGACCACACTGTTTAAAATACAACTTTTCCTCTCTCTCTCTCTCACACACACACACACACACACATGTTTCCTAACCTTCCTCTATGCATTGTCTCTACAGCATTCACTACCATCTGGCATATCTGTTAATTTTAACTTTTATATCATTTAATTGGTTAAGGTTTGCTCCCTCCCACTTCCACCCTAGAATGCTCATCTCATAATCACAGAAACTTTGTTTTGTTCCTGCTTTATCCCAGGGCCCAGGATGGTCTGGCTTCAGTACGAAAGTTTTCTTTTCCTAGCGCTTTCTACACAAAAGGTGTTCCATTGTAGGGTTTACATTGGTTTGGAGACAAAACAAAAGCCACAGTAATAAAGAAACTACTTGTACAAAAATCACCAACGGCTTCTACATTGCCAAATATAGCAGGTAATTGTCAGGCCTCCAATTAGATGCTATCTCATCAAAACTCAACAAAGATGACCTAACTTCCTCTTAAGCGAAGTGAAGTGAAGTGAAAGTTGCTCCCTTGTGTCAGATTCTTTGTGACCCCATGGACTATACAGTCCATGAAATTCTCCAGCCCAGAATACTAGAATGGGTAGCCTTTCCCTTCTCCAGGGGATCTTCCCAACTCAGGGATCAAGCCCAGGTCTCCTGCATTGCAGGCGGATCCAGCTGATCCACAAGGGAAGCCCAACTTCCTCTTAAGCCCTCTGTTATTCTGACTTCATGACACTGTTCTCTGCTGCTTTGCTCCTAGCCCACTGGTCTCTCCTTTCCTCTGATCTTTACTGATGTCACTACTCCTAACAGACCTATGGATCATATAGAAGACATTATTTTTTTTTAATCTAAAACTCTATCCATTGAAAAATAATAGAGCAAACTTCCACAACAATTTTATTACCAATTATCGACAGTATAAATACTATACGAAAATAAAATGGAAAATAGTTGAGATAAATATAAAATGACGATATTTTTAAAAGCTGTCTAGCTGCAAAACTTTATATCAATCATTTGCAAATACTAGAAATGGTAGAATATACATTGGAGGGAAGATATATCATTAATAATGAAAATTATTTCAAATAGACTTCTTGATAAAAAAACAAACAAACAATCAAAACTTTTAGACTGATCTTTAGTTTTTATCTCATGAAGGGCCAACAGAGAGAATCAATTAGGATTTAGAGAGGTTCTCCTATGTTATTTTTTTTGTTGCATCCTGAGAATGTATTAGTATTTCCATTTAGTGGGCTTTCCTGGTGGCTCAGATGGTAAAGAACCTTCCTAGGATGCAGGAAACACAGGTTCAATCCCTGGGTTGGGAACATCCCCTGGAGAAGGGAATGGCTACCCACTCCAGCATTTTTGCCTGGAGAACCCTGTGGACAGAGTAGCCTGGTGGGTTACAGACCATGGGGTCAAAAAGAATTGGACATGACTGAGAGACTAAGGATGCACGCATGCAGGCACCCATTTAGTGAGGAATATTTTACTGATAACTAGATAATTCAATATATAAAACTATTTTAATATATTTCTTATTTATTTGGTTAAGGTTTACTCCTAACCATTCTCACTCTCACACTAGAATGTTTACTTTAGTAATTACTCAATGTAACCTTTCATGGGTAATTCAGTTTTTAATGCAATGTATTCATTGTGAGCAAAAGATAAAGAGTACCACTCTCAACGCTTTGGATTGTTTAATTTCCATTTACTCCTTAAGATGAAAATTATCATAAAAGTAATGGCAATAATAATAAAAACATGATTGGGGGGGGGCATGTGAAGAAGAGGGAATAGAATAGATCAGAAGCTACTATTCTTGGAGAAGTTTAATATGTACCTGGAATTGTTCTAAGTAATTTACATGTATTAACTCATTTAATTTTCACATTGACCATGAAGTAGGTGATGCTATAATTCCTGTTTAATGGATGAAAAAAAAAATGGGGCATAAAGATCTGAAAGAATTTGCCCATTATTGTCAGCAGAGCCAGGACTTAAATGTAGGAGGCCAGGCTTCAGACTGCACACAGCCTTAACCACCATATACAGTATCTCTGATACTCCTTAGACTGTGTATGATATCAGGATCTCTAATATGAGACTCTGTCAGGGACCATAGAGGATGAGATGGCTCCATGGCATCACCAACTCAATGGACATGAGTTTGAGCAAAGTCTAGGAGATAATGAAGGACAGGGAAGCCTGGCATGAGGCAGTCCATGGGGTCACAAAGAGTAGGACACGACTGAGCAACTGAACAACAACATGAGATTCAGTGATGGTGCAAGTAATGATCTGTGTAGCAATTACCATCAAAGTTTGTTTCCTTAGTTGTTATCGTAGAAGCAAACATAAATATGAATTCTAATATAGTCCTCCTAAATTCTAGTGAATAACATTGTATTCCAAAATCATTGGATCCTAATTTTAAAGATTATTTTTCTAATTATAACATTCGTCAAAGTTGATGTTTTCAATATATTTTATGACTCAAACTAAATTCAGTATTTCTCAGAATGAGGTTCAAGGGCCATGTGTATCCTAACAACCTGAAATGTTTATAAAAATAAAGACCCTGGGGCTATACCTCCCATTGTACTGAATCAGAATCTCTAGAGGAAGAAATGGGAATCTATACTCTGAACAAAAGTCTATTGCACTGGGAAGACCCAGAGGGATCAGGTGGAGAGGGAGGTGGGAGGGGGGATCGGGATGGGGAATACATGTAACTCCATAGCTGATTCATGTCAATGTATGACAAAACCCACTTCAATACTGTAAAGTAATTAGCCTCCAACTAATAAAAATAAATGAAAAAAAAAAGTCTATTGCTTTCTTATGTGTGCTAAATTCAAGAACTCATGTTTTACTGATCTTGCTGATCCCTAAGGCTTAACAAAGAGGAAAATTCAACATCATAATGTCGAAATTCAACATTACAAGAATCAACAAGTCACAACAACACTATAATTATGAACAATTAGATCATATAATATTCAGGTCCTGAACATAATGGTAAAATGTAGCTCTGATTAATGGAAACAGTGATATTAATAATTTGCATGACAGTTTTAATCATCATATATTAGCATCTAAAAGGATCACTGATAAATTGTCTAATTTTTAAATTCAGTTCATAATTGATTTTACACTTTTTTTTGGTTAGGAATTTACACTGAGTTTACCCTCATGGAGAATTTATACTTTCTTATTCAGATGAGGAACAGGTAATCTCTTGTCCTTTGAGATCTCTAAAAATCTTTAGGGTTTCTCAGGGAATACTGATAGTAGCTCAGGAATTCTGCAAATGTGTTCATTATTACGTAATTAATATAGACTTAGAGACTAGAACTAAATTAGGAAAGATTTAGAGATTTTTGGATAAGAAGAGGAGTGATTCTGAGTCAGAAACAAATGCTTGCTGAGCAATTTACTTTGTTTTTACTCTTTATTTCTTGTTGCTTATATTCAATATATAAATGAGAAGTAGACTGGGCCAGCTAAATGGCCAGGAGAAACACTACATTCTTCTCCAAGAAATGGGTACATTACTTTGCTATTTTCTTGTTCAAAGGAAATAACTGAACTTGTATTACTTGGTCCCAGTGGATTCAAATGGCTTTTTTAATCTTGTTCAGTCGTTCAGTCAGGTCCAATGCTTTGTGACCCCATGGGCTGCAGCACAGCAGGCTTCTCTGTCCTTCAAGATCTCCTGGAGCTGTCTCAAACTCATGTCCATTGAGTCAGTGATGCCATCCAACTATCTTGTCCTCTGTCGTCCCCTTCTCCTCCTGCCTACAATCTTTCCCAGCATTCAGGGTCTTTTCTAAGGAGTAGGCTTTTTGCATCAGGTGGCCAAAATATTGGAGTTTCAGCTTCAGCATCAGTCCTTCCAATGAATATTCAGGGTTTCCTTTAGCATTCACTGATTGGATCTCCTTGGAGTCCAAGGGACTCTCATGAGTCTACTCCAACACCACAGTTCAAAAGCATCCATTCTTGGGTGCTCAGACTTCTTTATGGTCCAACTCTCACATCCATACATGACTACTGGAAAAACCATAGCTTCGACTAGATGGATCTTTGTTGGCAAAATAATGTCTAACTTTTTAACATGCTGTCTAGGTTGGTCATAGCTTTTCTTCCAAGGAGCCAGCATCTTTTAATTTCATGGCTGCAGTCACCGTTAGCAGTGGTTTTGGAGCCCAAGAAAATAAAGTCTGTCACTGTTTCCATTGTTTCCCCGTCTGTTTGCCATAAAGTGATAGGACCAGATGCCATGATCTTCATTTTTTGAATGCTGAGTTTTAAGCCAGCTTTTTCACTCTCCTCTTTCACCTTCATCAAGAGGCTCTTTAGTTCCTCTTCCCTTTGGGCCATAAGGGAGGTGTCATCTGCATATCTGAGGTTATTGATATTTCTCCTGGGAATCTTGATTCCAGCTTGTGCTTCATCCAGCCCTGCATTTCACATAATGTACTCATATCTTAAATTTCATCAAATAGCACTTATAGTTTTGAGCTACATTTTCCTATCTATTCTCAGTTATGTGTGCTCTTGCCACTTAAATATGCTTTAAAAAGTTCTGTGTGCTTCCTATACTGTCAGAGTTAAATTCATCCTTCATTTCACTTTTTACCAGTTATGATAATAAAGGGATATTATTTGATTTTGCCCAACCATTTAATATTTCCATATTTTCTTTACTATTATAGGAATTGTTTCATCTTTTCTTCATTTAGTAGGTCAATTTGCATTTATCATTTATAACAAAATTTACTACTTCAGAAAGTGAGTTCTACATCACAGATTAGTGAAGGAGCTCCTTCACCAGATTTCCAAGTCATTTAGGCCTCAAATTGAATTACACTTTCCTTGTGTTTCCCACCCTAACCTTCCTTTTATTGTTATTGGCAACCATATCCAGATAGAAGGGTTATTTTTTAATTATTATATTTTATTTTTATTGAGGTATAGTTAATCTATAGTATTATATCATGTACAAAACACAGTGATTCAAAAATATTACAGATTATAATTCATATATCAGTTTAGTTCAGTTCAGTCGCTCAGTCATGTCCGACTCTTTGCGATCCCATGAACTGCAGCATGCCAGGCCTCCCTGTCCATCACCAACTCCCGGAGTTTACTCAAACTCATGTTATTGAGTCGGTGATACCATCCAACCATCTCACCCTCTGTCATCCCCTTCTCCTCCCGCCTTCAATCTTTCCCAGCATCAGGGTCTTTTCAAATGAGTCAGCTGTTCACATCAGGTGACCAAAATATTGGAGTTTCAGCTTCAGCATCAGTCCTTCCAGTGAACAGTCAGGACTGATTTCTTTTAGGATGGACTGGTTGGATCTCCTTGAAGTCCAAGGGACTCTCAAGAGTCTTTTCCAACACCACAGTTCAAAAGCATCAATTCTTCGGCGCTCAGCTTTCTTTATCCATTTATAGTTACCATAAAATATTGGCTATGTTTCTCTCTGCATTGTACTTTATCCTTGTTGTTTATTGTATACACAGTAGATTGTATCTCTTAATCCCTTAACTCTTCTGGTCTGCACCAGCCTCCACTTAGCTCTCCCCACTGCTGATAACACTAGGCTGTTTTCTGTATCTGTGACTCTGTTTTATTTGTTGTTGTTGTTCTTCTTATATTCACTAGTTTGATTTGCAATTTATATTTGACACATAAATGATAACATTCAATACCTTTTTTTCTCTGCCTAACTTATTTCACTAAACATAATACCCTTCAGGTTCATCTATGTTGTTGCAAATGGCAGAATTTCATTCTGTTTTCCTGCTTGTGTTCATATATGTATACACCACACCTTCTTTATCCACTCATCCCCAAGACAGACACTTAGGTTGCTTACATATCTTGGCCATTGTAAATAATGCCGTTGTACACACATGTGAGTCTATATCTTTTCAAATTAGTATTTCCTATTTCTTCAGATACATACCCAAGAGTAGAATTGCTGGAACCTATGGCAGTTCTTTTTTCAGTTTTTTGAGGAACTTCCATGTTGTTTTCTACAGTGGCTGTACCAACTTACATTCCCACAAACAGTGTGGAAGGGTTCTCTTTTCTTGACATCCTCTCCAACATATTTTATTTTTTATTTACATTTCTCTGATGAACAGCAATATTGAGCATCTTTTCATGTGCCTGCTGGCTATCTTTATGACTTCTTTGAAAAGTGTTTACTTGTCTCTTCTCATTTTTTTAAAAAAAAATTGTCATTTGCTTTTTTCATGCAAATGTTTATACATTTTGGACATTAACTCCTTATCAGTCACATCATTTGCAAATATTTTCTCCCAGTCAGTAGGCTGTCTTTCATTTTGTTGTGCAAAACCTTTTAAATTTAATTATGTCTCATTTGTTTATTTTTGTTTCTCATTACTCTAGGAAGTAGATCCAAAAAGATACTGCTGTGATTTATATCAGACAGTGGCCTGCCTATGTTTTGTTTTAGTTTCCTTTGCATTAGGAGAACAGTCCCCCCAATATATTGCTACAATTTATAGCAAAGAGTAGTTTTCTTCTAGGAGTTTTTTCTATTTCCCCCACTCCGCCATGAGTTTTGAGTTTATTTTTATATATGGTGTTACAGATGTTCTAATTTCATCCTTTTACATGTAGCTGTTCTGTCTTCTCGCACCACTTAGTGAAGCAAGTGTCTTTTCTCCACTGTATAATCTTGCCTCCTTTGTCCTACATTAACTGACCGTAAGTGTGAGGGTTTATTTGTGGGCTCTCTATTCTTCCCCAATGATATATGTGTTTGCTTTTGTGCCAGCACCATATTTGACTACTATAGCTTTGTAATAAGGTCTGAAGATAGGTAACATGATACATCCTACTCTATTTTTTTCTGAAAATTGGTGGTGACTATTTAGGGTCTTTTGTTTTTCCATACAAATTTTAAAATAATTTGTTCTAGTTCTATGAAAAACATCTTTGTTACTTTTATGGGATTGCATTGAATCTGTAGATTGCCTTAAGTTATATGGTCATTTTAACAATATTGTCTTCCAATCCATGAGAACATTATCTTTCCATCTGTTTGTGTCCTCTTCAATTATTTTCACTAGTGTCATATCCTTTTCTGGATACAGATCTTTATCTCTTTAAGTAGGTTTGTTGTTACAATTGTTGTATGGTTGCTAAGCTGTGTCTGATTTTTTTTGTGACACCATGGACTGTAGCCCACCAGGCTCCTCTGTCCATGGGGTTCCCCAGTCAAGAATACTGGAGTGGATTGTCATTTCCTTCTCCAGGGGATCTTTCCTACCCAGAGATAGAACCTGCATCTCCTTCACTGGCAGGATTCTTTCCCACTGAGCCACCTGGGATGCCCTTAAGTAGGTTTATTCCCAGGTGTTTTACTCTTTTTAATATGATGGCAAATTGGATTATTAATTTCTCTTTCTGATAATTTGTGGTTAGTGTGTAGAAATGCAACAGATTGCTGTATGTTAATTTTTTTTTACCTCTCAAATTTACTGCATTCATTGATAAGTCCTGGTAATTGGGGATAGGGGGTCTTCCTTGATAGCTCAGTTGGTAAAGAATACATGTGCAATGCAGGAGACCCTGGTTTGATTCCTGGGTTGGGAAGATCCCCTGGAGAAGGGAAAGGCTACCCACTCCAGTATTCTGGCCTGGAGAATTCCATGGACTGTATAGTCCATGGGGTTGGTTGAAAAGAGTCAGACATGACTGAGCGACTTTCACTTTCATTTTAGGATTTTCTATGTATAGGATCATGTCATCTGTAAACAGTGACAGTTTCTTTCAATTCTTCCTTTCCAATTTGGATTCTTTTTATTTATTTTCATTGTCTGATTGCTGTAGCTATGACTTCCAATACAGTATTCAATAAAACTGGTGAGAGTGGGGTCAGATAGAAGAGTTATGAACTATATTTCTTTGTAAATTCTTCAGCCGTTTCTGATGGACTACAGTAACTAATATAAGAAAATATCACTTTTTTTTAATGAACCATTTTAAGGAGATGATGATAAATTATAACAGACCTTACTGCCTGTTTGATTCATGATGTACACTTCAGTTTCTATATACTAGTTCTACAAGGCATTTTATATCATACAGGACTGCTGTACCGTTCTACACTGTCAACATTCACAGATATAGTTTCCCAGCCACCCTTCAGCAGTCATCCCTTTCGAAGAGTCTTGCTGTTTTCTTTCACTTAATTTCTGTTTTTCTTCCTACTTGGTGCTCCTCCATTTCAGTTACAACCTTGGTTCTTTCATTTTAGTTTTTCTCACTTTAGCTTACTATTGACATTCTGATGGTAACACAAAGCCTTTATGATTATTCTAAAAATCTCAGTGGAAACTCAAGATAGGTTGATCCAAACCCAGTATTATAACTTAGTATGGAGACTTATTTAATACTTTTAAAAAAATCATCACATAAATATTCACTGAGTACCTACTATGCTGCAGGCCCTGAAATTATGATGAATATGACACAGTTCATGTTCTAAAAAAGATCATGGTAACCTTTTTTACATAAAGACATGCTATTATTTTTTCTGTTTTTTACTTTATTAGTGAATTTCTTAAAAGTAGTTCCAAGTAGCATTTGAAGCAAATCATAATCAAAAGAGTTAAAAGCAGTAACATTTCATGCGATGGTCAAGAAGGCATTTTTCAAAGATTCTTCTCTGAATAAACAGTCATGATAATTTTTAAAGTGATATATTATGAGGGTAAAAAAGAAATGAAATGTAAAGTTCAAGTATCTGAAAGTAAGTGTATTCATGCTTTAAAAATCATACTTAAAATCAGAGTTTTAAGTTCATGATGAATATGAATGCATGGTGAGTTTCAGTGTATGTTTTTTGGTATGGAATGCATCCTTTTATTTCATGAGTTAGAATCTACAATTCTTTCCAGTATTTTTTTTTTCTTTTTCTTTTAAATATTGATGAAAGAGTGAATCCTCTAGAAGTCTCATTTTCTCACTAAGATTTTCTAGTAGAGGGTATGCTCCCTTTCATAATCTGATATATTAATTGCATAAAGCCCTTTCAGTGACTGAAAAAAACAGACTTGTTTTAGAAGCAGAAAAAAAGATTATATTTCAAAAAAGTTGTTGACGTTTAAGGGCTACAATGGGGAGTTCAAAATGAAGAATTAATGGCAACAACATGGTCCTGAGGACTTTATTAAGAATAAAGAATTAATATTAGATGAATGTGTCATGTACTATATTTATTAAGTTATGAAGCCATGATGTATTGTAATTAAATATTGAGGGTTGGCAAAATAGGATATCTAAATGAAAATAGCCATAAATAAAGATTAACAGTATTGTTTTCCCTTGTTCCTCTCTCACAGACATTATGAGAGCTGTTATTATATTTTTAGTTAACTATTCAGATCTATTATTTCCACAACAGCAATACTGTCCACAAATGGGTCTCTGTGCCAATGAGCCATCATATAAATCTTTATTCATCGTTTAAACAGGAAGGATTGAAAACTATAAATTTGTCAAAAAAAGTAACACAGCAGCAGTCAGACAGAACAGTCTCATTGTGGTTGCTTTCCTCATGTTCTATTGATACCCTCTTTCTGCTATCTCTTGTACAAAGGAGAAGTAGGTAATAAGGTGTGGAAAAATATGACAGAATACTATGTACCATAATCAGAAACAAGCAAAGGCATTTGGATGCCTAGAGTCATTGAGTTTCTACCCTTCACAAATGGTAAGTGGCCAATGATCAAAGGATTTATATGCTAAATATTCACAGCTAATAGTTTCCTTTAAAAACTAAAACAAATGCCCAGTTGGAAATAAATGAAAGTGTAAGAGATACTACTATTTTTTCAGTTATTACTGAGTAGCATGCTGGTTGTGTTTTCCTAATAATTACTTTTTAATATAATGTGAATAATTAAATGAATAGTCTTACCCTATCAGAATAGTAGAGATGTATGCATTACAGAACTTCAGATTTTTGATTCCAATTTAAAGTACAAAGACAAAGTGATTTCTTTTCTTTTTTAGCTGAATAAAGATGAAAATAGAGCCCTAATACATAGAATTCATATTTTTATATGAAACTCCATATAATTCAAATCAATACAAAAACAAACAACTTGATAAGAGTCTAAGGACTCAAACTATAAATAACCAGCTCTAGCAACCCCATGATAATTTTCTAGTAAATATAAAATGGCTGCTGAGCGTCCTGGCAGCTTATACTCAGCTCATTAGAGGTATCCAAATGTTTGCTTCATAAAGGAATCACTGAAATATTAAAGTGCTAAATAAAGGAAGCCAATCTTGTTTTATCCCCAGTCTTATATATACTTTATAATAATTTAGATGAGTATTTTCTTCTTAAATTATCTGACAAGTCACCAGCATATTCTATGTTCACCCCTGCAAAAATATTTGCCTAAATGTATATCAGCACACATGAGACTTGCTACTTTGCTTATCGAGCACCTGAAGTATGTCCCTATAGAGTAAAATCCAATATAGAGATTTTTGCTGGTTTTCATTCATTTAACGACCAATTTGGCTACCTGATACGAAGAACTGACTCACTGGAAAAGATCTTGACACTGGGAAAGATTGAAGGGAGGAGGGGAAAGGAATAATAGAGGATGAGACTGTTGGATGGCATCACCAACTTGATGGACATAAGTTTGAGCAAGCTCTGGGAGTCGGTGATGGACAGGAAAGCCTGGCATGCTGCAATTCATGGGGTCACAGAGTCGGACACAACTGAGTGACTGAACTGAATGTCTAGTTACATCATGCTTATACTAAACTTGTCTTAAGCAAAATGCTAATCATCCCTGGTTTCTGATGTTTTTGCACAAATTAAAACTCATTTTTTAAAAATTCTGTGTAGATGTTCATCAGATATACATCTTCCTTCTCATTACAGAACTTTAAAATGAGCCACACTTCACAGCTCAAAGTGTAGAAGATGTCATTAAACTAGCTGTCTAATCAAGAAGGTGTAAAAAATTTAATTAAACTAATAGCAGGCTGACTCAATTATTCCAAAATATATTAAAAGACATGACGTACATGTGATTACAACCATAACTCATATAAAATTTTTATTTACATTTTATCTCATGAAATTGTGCTATTTCCATGGAGATACTAGTATATACATATTCTATTTTATATATATATATATATATATATACACATACATACATACACACACATATGCACATATACACACATGCACATATAAATGACACAATTATCAGTACCATATTTTAAATGTGAATCATGCCATTATTTGCATTTTTATAATAGAATATAATGTAACTTTAAGCTAGTACTTAAGAGATCACTGTGACTCCTTGCCTTTCATGTGAATACTACTTTCCATATTCTACTCTGGCATTTCTGCTAAAATCGGCTACTCTTTTGGCTTTTTATAATGATAAAATTCATCTTTACTAAAAGATGTTGAATAAAACTCTAAGGTAAATCATTCAAGTTTCATGGGTAAACCTCATTGCTTAGAACTGTTATATTTTCCTTAATGAAGTTCTTATTCTTGTTTCTTCCATCAGTTGCTGTTTGCACTTAATATCCTCAAAAGCTTAAGAGTCTCCAAAGGACTTATGTGTCTAACTACGTGTAGTTTCACTAAAAAAAAAAAAAAAAACAAATTCCAGTTTTCACCAAAGCAGAAATATTAAAGGTGTTCCTATGGGAAATAGTGAATATTGCTTTGCTTTAAAGCTTCAGTTTATATGCATCTCTTTTCATATGTCTTAAAGAGAAATCCATTCATAGTTAAGAAGGAGGCTGGATGAGATAGCCCTGTGCTTGGTAATGGCAAAGGGATGTCTCCCTTACAACAGAAACAACTGGTGATGCATAACAATCAAAATAAGGACCAGTTTTACACTTGATATCTTTGCTTCTACCTAAGTCTATTTTAGTTTTCTGAGAAGGAGAGAAGAAAAGAAAAAGTTACTCTTGCTTTTGGGATGCTGGACCGAACAATACTATGGTCAAAGTGAAGTGAAGTCGCTCAGTCGTGTCCGACTCTTTGCAACCCCATGGGCTGTAGTCTACCAGGCTCTTTCGTCCATGGGATTTTCCAGGCAAGAATACTGGAATGGGTTGCCATTTCCTTCTCCAGGAGATCTTCCCAATCCAGGGGTTGAACCCAGGTCTCCCGCATTGTAGTCTGAAGCTTTACCCTCTGAACCACCAGGGAAGTCCTATGGTCAAAAGCGTCACCCAAACTTCTATTCTACTTACATGTGTATAGAATACACACTGGCAAAGGACTGTCAACAATCCCAAGTGTAATAAATTTCAGAGATAAATATATTTTTCAAACATGTTTTCAATAACAATGATGTCAAAGACACCCCAGTATGTCAACACAAAACGAATTATTCTCCAAGAGAAATTCTACACAAAGGCTCTACATTATTGCTGAAAAGAGGCACTTGGGATCTCATTTTTCCTTTAACTTATTACTTGTTTATGAAGCATTTAAAAACATAATCAGTAAGTAAATCTGTATTTTAAATAACAGTCTCTCCTTTGATGGCAGTGATAGTACATAAAAATTATTAGCTATGCTTTTGGCTAGCATTTATACTATCATTTTAGCTTTGATCATCCTTCCAGTAAAATGTCTAGATTTCTTCCAAATAAATAGAACATAGAGCTTCACATCTCTATGAACCCATGCCTTGCTAAATATGATTTTAACATATAATGCCAAGGGAAAGAAAAAAAAAAACTTTATTATGCCTTTAAGACACTTAATTGCTAAGGTGAAATCAGGTTTTGGTGTGGAAGGATCAAGACCTATTGCAATGGCTGGAGGCTCTCCTCTGTAACTTCTGAACAATCTTTAAACTACTTAGTAAGCTTTATTCCAGATGGCCAATTGGCATCTGGAGATGCAAGTCTACTCTTCAGAGCATATGGTCCACTGATGGTTGACAACTGTCATTCAGGCAAAATTCACTAGAACTACTTGCCAATCATAAAACATTCACTAAATAAAGGGGATCAAAGCCTGAACTGACATGTACTGCCTGTCCTGATTAGATACAAAATAATTAGTCACTTTCACTGTAAAGCTCCACTTGGATATAACAAAACATATCCCCACTGGAATGGAAAAAGTTTGCTGACACATTTTGGGGGACTGATCAGTTCAGTTCAGTTCAGTTCAGTTGCTCAGTCGTGTCCGACTCTTTGCGACCCCATGAATCGCAGCATGCCAGGCCTCCCTGTCCATCACCAACTCCCGGAGTTTACTCAAACTCATGTCCATCGAGTCGGTGATGACATCCAGCCATCTCATCCTCTGTCGTCCCCCTTCTCCTCCTGCCCCCAATCCCTCCCAGCATCAGGGTCTTTTCCAATGAGTCAACTCTTCGCATGAGGTGGCCAAAGTATTGGAGCTTCAGCTTCAGCATCAGTCTTTCCAATGAACACCCAGGACTGATCTCCTTCAGGATGGACTGGTTGGATCTCCTTGCAGTCCAAGGGACTCTCAAGAGTCTTCTCCAACACCACAGTTCAAAAGCATCAATTCTTCAGCACTCGGCTTTCTTCACAATCCAACTCTCACGACTAGACCACTACAAATACTGCAAACTGCCATAAGCTCTCTTCTATTCCTTTAAACTGGCTTCCCCGGTGGCCCACCTCATAGCTCAGCTGGTAAAGAATCTGCCTGCAGTGCAGGAGACTCCCGTCTGATTCCTGGGTCAGGAAGATCCCCTGGAGAAGGGGTAAGCCACCCACTCCAGTATTCTTGGGCTTCCCTTGTGGCTCAGCTGGTAAAGAGTCTACCTGCAATGAGGGAGACCTGGGTTAGGTCCCTGGGTTGGGAAGATCCCCTGGAGAATGGAAAGGCTACCCGCTCCAGTATTCTGGCCTGCGAGTTCTATGGACTGTATATACAGTCCATGGGATTGCAAAGGGTCGGACACGACTGAGCAACTTTCACTTCACTTCACTGGTGGCTCAGTGCTAAAGAATCTGCCTGCTAATGCAGGAGATGAGGTTTCGATCCCTGGGTCAGGGAGATCCCCTGGAGAAGGAAATGGCCACATACTCCAGAATTCTTGCCTGGGAAATCCCATGGAGAGAGGAGCTTGGTAGGCCGTAGTCCACGGAGTCGCAAAGAGTCAGATATGACTTAATCACTAAACAACAACAACTCCTTTAAACAGTTTTCCAGGCTGTTTAATGGGCATCATTTTTATGAACAATAGAATGCAGAAGCGTGTTTTAACTTAGGCATATTCTTTCAATGCCTTACATCTGTTCACCACTATTATAATCATGGTTGTAAAAGTATCTAATACTTGAGTTAACCAATATGTGTAAAAAATACAAATTTAAGCTTCATTTAATTATTTTTTAGTGACGAATTTCTTTCTAATTCCTTAGACAGCTAGCTCATAACATAAATCTGTAAATGCCAAATTTTTTAAACTAATAAGCTACAACTTCAGATAACATATTTTCTAAAAGCATCATATATCACTAACATCTATTTTTATTTTTTTAATTTTCAATAATGTAATAGCTGCATTTACTTTATGTTTCAGAGAGTATTAGAGAGTAAGAAAACTTAATGTGAAAGAAGTCTTAAAGACTTAACCTTCTCAAGATCCCAGTCTTCTTAGGCCAAATATCAGCTCAGAGATTATTTTATTTTTAAGAAACAAGTATTAAATGGTCAATATAAAGGGTCAAAACAAGTCAGAAGCAAAAATCACTTTGGCCAAACATCACTTATTAAAATCTCTGTGACATTTTACCAAGTCTATGGCGTATCAGACTTCTTGACAGAGTAAAGAATGAATGGGAGTATTTGAGAGAAAAAAAAATATGAAAATATTTGCATTATTTTTGATTTAAGGAAATGTTGTCCAGCATATAAATGAGAAGTAGAGGATCTAGAGTTATATACACTGAACCTTGCCATGTACTAGGTGTGGCCTTTGACAACATTCTTAAATTTTCTAAGGCCTTAGTTTACATTAAGGATGATAATAGTAATTATCTCACAGTGTTGAATAAGACCTAGGGCATAATTAGGGCTTCCCTGGTGCCTCAGACAGTAAAAATTTGCCTGCAATACAGGATATTTGGGTTTGATCCCTAGATCGGGAAGATTCCTTGAAGAAGAGAATAGCCACTCACTCCAATATTCTTGCCTGGGGAATTCAACAGACAGAGGAGCCTGGTGGGCTACAGTCTATGGGGTCACAAAGAGTCCCACATGACTGAGCGACTTTCACTTTCACTTTAGGTCATAATTAGTCTTTAATAATTGCTACATACTCAGCAAATTAATTATCATTACCATCTAGTGCAGCTAAGGTTTAAATTTTCTGGAACTAATCACAGTCTTATTTAATTTTATACAAACTGTATCAATAAAAAGTAGTGAATGACTTGGTATAGCAGCGTTAGTTCACAAATTCCTTTTTAAGACATTTTATTAATTGACATCAAAACTCTAAATAGTAAGTAAGGCCTTGTTTCTCTTTCTCAAATGAGGCAATTTAGGCTCAGAATGGTGAACAAATTTGCATAAGTTCACAAAACATTTTGTTATCAAATGTACAATTAAAACCAAGATTATCCTATTTTCTATACCATTCCTTCTTACTAGCTCTCTGTACTGAACCAATTAATTTGTTTGCTATCTTTTACAGGCCATCATTTATAAATAATTCATATCATAATAAGAGATATACTCTATATAAATAACATAGCATGAATAAAGGTATAACAGGCTTCATGTAATTTCCTCCATAAAAGACATTCTAGATGGACAAACCACTTTAGGGTCCAGATAAAGAAATTCAGAAAATGTGTAACTATTATAAAGTGATTTTTATAAGATAATTTTATATCCTTAACATCTCTCATTGTAGAAAAATATTGATAAATTTATCTCAAAATTATTTTAAAATTTAATTGTAAAAATAGAAGAAATTAAAACCCAGGAGAATATAAATCTCAAATGATTTTTTTTAACATTTAAAATGATTTAAATAATGGTCAAGTAATTTTATACATATGTATGTATGCCTTTCTCTATCTTGGTCACTCTGTGTCTTCATCTCTCTTTCTTTGTAAAATAATCTCTGTCTATATTAAGTATACACATACATAAGTATACACAAAAATTTGACATGTGAAGCTACTTCATATATCAGAAAAAAAATGCAGAAAGTTTATTTTAAACATGTATTTTAAATGTCTATAACTCAGAAAGTAGTTTTAATTTTTGGAAGCTTTTTATATCTAAAATAGACAAAGCAAGAGAATTCCAGAAGAACATCTACTTTGGGTTCATTCACTCCGCTAAAACATTTGAACATGTGGATCACAACAAACTGTGGGAAATTTTTAAGATGGGATACCAGACCTCCTTACTTGTCTCCTGAGAAACCTGTATGCAGATCAAGAAACAACAAGTTAGAATTGGACATAGGAAAAAGGACTGGTTCAAAACTGGGAAAGGAGTATGACAAGGCTGTATAGTGTCACCTTACTTATTTAAATTCTATGCAGACTACATGCGAAATGCCGGGCTGGATGAATCACAAGCAGAATCAAGATTGCTGGGAGAAATATCAACAACCTCAGATATGCAGATGATCCAACTTTAATGGCAGAAAGTGAAGAGGAATTAAAGAGCTGACTCTTTTTTACCCCCACAGACTATAGCCTGCTAGGGTCCTCTGTCCATGGAATTCTCCAGGCAAGAGTACTGGAGTGGGTAGCTATTCCCTTCTCGAGGGGATCTTTCCGACCCAGAGATCAAACTCGGGTCTCCTGCATTGCAGACAGATTCTTTACTATCTGAGCCACCAGGGTAGCAAAGAGTCTCTTAATGAAGGTGATATAGGAATTCAAAAAGCTGGCTTAAAACTCAATATTCAAAAAACAAAGATCATGGCATCTGATCCCATTCAGTTCAGTTCAGTTCAGTCGCTCAGTCGTGTCCAACTTTTTGCGACCCCATGAACCACAGCACACCAGGCATCCCTGTCCATCACCAACTCCCGGAATTTACTCAAACTCATGTCCATCGAGTCGGTGATGCCATCCAGCCATCTCATCCTCTGTCGTCCCCCTTCTCCTCCTGCCTTCAATCCCTCCCAACATCAGGGTCTTTTCCAATGAGTCAACTCTTCGCATGAGGTGGCTAAAGTATTGTAGTTTCAGCTTCCGCATCAGTCCTTCCAATGAACACCCAAGACTTATCTCCTTCAGGATGGACTGGTTGGATCTCCTTGCAGTCCAAGGGACTCTCAAGAGTCTTCTCCAACACCACAGTTCAAAAGCATTGCTTCTTCGGTGCTCAGCTTTCTTCATAGTCCGACTCTCACATCCATACATGACCACTGGAAAAACCATAGCCTTGACTAGATGGACCATTGTTGGTAAAGTAATGTCTCTGCTTTTTAATATGCTATCTAGGTTGGTCATAACTTTCCTTCCAAGGAGTAAGGGTCTTTTAATTTCATGGCTGCAATCACCATCTGCAGTGATTTTGGAGCCCCCAAAAATAAAGTCTGACACTGTTTCCCCATCTATTTGCCATGAAGTGATGGACCAGATGCCATGATCTTAGTTTTCTGAATGTTGATCTTTAAGCCAACTTTTTCACTCTCCTTTTTCACTGATCCCATTACTTCATAGCAAATAGAAGCGGGGAAAGTGTAAGCAGTGTCAGATTTTATTTTCAGGGGCTCCAAAATCACTGAGAACAATGACTGCAGCCATGAAACTAAAAGACACTTGCTTTTCAGAAGGAAAGCTATGACAAACATAGACAGCATATTAGAAAGCAGAGACATCACTTTGCCAACAAAGATTTGCATAGTCAAAGCTATGGTATATCCAGTAGTCATGTACGGATGTGAGAGTTGTGCCATAAAGAAGGCTAAGTGCTAAAGAATTGATGCTTTTGAACTGTGGTGTTGGAGAAGACTCTTGAGTCCCTTGGACTGCAAGAAGATCAAATCAGTCAATCCTAAAGGAAATCCATCCTGAATATTCATTGGAAGGACTGATGCTAAAGCTGAAGCTCCAATACTCTGGCCACCTGATGTGAACTACTGACTCACTGGAAAAGATCCTGATTCGGGGAAACATTGATGGCAGGAAAAGAAGAGGGGCAACAGAGAAAGAGATGGTTGGATAGTATCACCGACTCAATGGATGTGAGTTTGAGCAAACTGGGAGATAGTGAAGGACAGGGAAGCCTGGCATGCTGCAGTCCATAGGGTTGTAAATTATCAGATATGACTTAGTGACCAAACAACAACAATAACAACAACAACAATATTTAAGGTTGAAGAAAAGTTTGAAAGTTTTATTATGTGGAGTTTTAAACTTCTGAAAAGTTGGTGTAATGCTGGCTACCAAAATATTCATATTTCACAAATATATAAAGAAGAACCCAACACAACAAAGCCAACTTTGTGCTTATCACAGATCAAACTAACTACAAGTATATATAATAAGTCTACAAGTGAATAATATTTAAAATAATGCACAAGAGCTTCTCAATTCCATCAAGACTAAGCTCCCAAGAGAACTCTAAAAGCCTCATTTAATTGATTCTCTTTCCTTTCCCTTAGTATCCTAAATTTCATCAGTACATAATCACTGTTTGAAAGGTATCTTTCCAACTTCAGTTTCTCAACTTATTTTCCTCATTCCCCCAAAACAAATCCTTCACCAAGGGCTAAAATCTCTAGCTTCTTCATACCTATTTTTCCTCTCCATTTCCATTACTTTTCAGTTCAGAACTTTACTTCAGTTCAGAACTTTACTCATTAAATCATCACTGACCACAGTCTGAATTTTCCCATCCCTTCTCCATAGTTCTACTCAAACATAGTTCTACTCTTTAAACTTCCACGCTGATCATTTTGTTACACTGATAAAACAGTGCCCCTCCCCACCCACTGTTATCTAAGAATGATGTTAGAAAATTTTAAATGGAAACAGTAGAAAATGTCCTTCTGATCTTTAATTTGCCTTCTAGCTGTAGGACCACCGTCCTACACACTCCTTCAGCCAAGTGTCTCTTGTCTGCATAGATGCTGAAATTAAGCAAATTACTCATATTTCCTGAGATGTTAGATTGATTTCATACCTCTTTATTTTTGCTCATGGTGCCTGAAGTTTACTGAGAATGGCCTCTCCCCATTTCATTTCCCATCAGATTAGCATTCCATGAGAACACACTCATTAGCCTTTCTTGTGAGGTCCACTCATAAATCTATCTAAGCCCCTCCTTTTGTTTTTATTTTCAAGGGCATTGCTTTACATATTCTTACATTTCCAAGTGTGCAGAGAAAATTATGTCTGTTTTTTTCTCTTTCGTCAGGGAAGATTTTGCCTATTCTAAAGCAGTCATGATGCAATTTACTCACGTGAAAGCCCACATACAAAGAGGCCTGTTTATCTTTCCTACTCCTTTACCTAATCTTATGTGTATAAGTTCAACAACACAGGCTCTCATGCCATTTGCTTTCTCTTCATTAATATACGAATATCTCTTTAAGATGCATGCTGGCAGTTACCATGCAGAAATGTCTGATGAATCTCGTTACAAAAGCTTTCTGGTTCTGCGATCTAGGTATGTAAACCAAACACCTATTTGCTGCAGTTACAGTTCAAGGGTCTCATTTACTTTAAAGTCAGTCCTAACCTCTACCCTCAATTCCAGATAGGCCTGTTCTTCCCATTTCAACTATGAAAATTACATTATTATTGTGATTCTTTCACCTAGGAAAGCATATGCTCTCATGTCATTTATCTAATAATATCATATATCTGTCTGTTGGATGTTACAACATTAAAAAAAAAAACTGCTTGTCACCTAATTGATAGCATGTGATCATCAGATTTAAAAGCCTTATGGAGCATATAAAATTAATGAGAGGGAGTAGAGTTCAGAAGGAAAGCACCTAAAAATAGAATCTAATTGCGTGGCTATTTGGAAATAGATAAAAATGATAGGAGAAAACAAAACATTATGAGGAAAAATGGAATACTTTTATAATTACTTAAGGTGCAAAACTAAAAGTTAGGCCCCAGGGTCCATGTTTAGGAAAAGACAGGCCATAGTAGAAATGAATTTACATCAAAGAGGGGCTTTAAAGTATATATTTAAATTCCTTTTTAGAAAATTAAAAAAAAATTAATGGCAGATTAGACAAAATAAAATATGGATCATTTTAAGCTCACAATTGATAATAATGCTGTATTTTAACCTAATACATATGTATTTGAGCTGCCAAGTCAATATAATAAATTAATTAAATTAAGAAAAACATTGTGTTCTTAACTCAAAAGACATCCATGATAGTTTAGAAAATGATGAACACAATTAATATGAATCTTCAAATCTCAGGAATGCATTTTAAATGTCAAGATAGGAAAGAGACATCCTAAAGACCTTAATTACATCATGTCGCCCACAAAAGTATGTTTGCAGTGATGCACTAGCACAGATACTTGTTCTATTCCAAATTTAATTGACTGTATCTATACTTCTAATGTAGAGGTGGGATATAATAGTAAGCTAATAGTATAATATTAGTATAATAGTATAATAGTAATTAAACTGTTTTGAAATCTCATTAAATAGAAGACACGTTGCATGTTCATTTCAAATTATATAAATTTCATTAATAAAAATCACCATGTGCTCCAGCTATTGTGATTTTCAATTACTTACATAGTAAGTTAATAAAACATTTTTGTAAGGATCTCTTTGTATCTAGTTTTGAGTATATATATAAAAATATACATTTAAGTAAATTCCTTGTGAATCTCTCAGTCTCCCATATAAAGATAGCAAAAACTTGTATTATCAAAATGATAATCCTAACCTCTATTGGATGGTGGATGTGCGTCAAGGCAATCTTTAAACAAGAAAGTATGATGCAAATATATTAGATAACAACATCTTGATATAGGAATTCAGTATATTCTTCAATTAATAACTAAAATTAATAATCAATTTTAAGACATTAAGTTAAATGATCAAAATTTGAGAGTAAAAGTCATTGGTTTTGTCTATTTTACACTTATTTATACTTCTCAAATATTTATTTAAAATATTTAGACCATTTGAGTTTAAATACTGAATGATTTAAGAAAAAGATATAGGGCATTCTTTCTCTATAGAAAAATACCCTTTTTTAATTAGAATATGCTGATTAGCACTATCTTTTATAACATATCCTTATTTAGATCCTTAGTAAATGCTAATAGAATCATACAATGCCTATGCTTAAAATTATTGTTTGAAACTTCTAGAGGTAAATAATTATTATTTCAAATAACACTTTCCCCCATGGCTGCTACTGGTGCAGAATGTTTTTTCTTTTTTTTCCTCTTCATGCAATTTATTAAGAATTTACATTTTGCTCTGCAAAAAAGAACTTCACTACATGCTATTATAGCTTCTATTTTTTTTTAATTTATTTCCATTTCTTTTTTTTTTCTTTGAATCTTGTAAATCTGGCTACAGGATAACTCTCACTAAGCATGGCACTGGTTCTTGCACATCTTTATTGCACCTTAACATTTGGAAACCATTTTTGAGTCTTTGAGTGATATATAAACCCTATGCTTCTCTTCAAGTTCTGGACAGATAGTAGAGGTTTGCACAGAAAACAAATCAAAGAGCAAATAGAAACTAGAAAGCTTTTATTTTTCAATTATATTGGGAGTGTAGAATGGGGAGTTTACAAGGGCAGTTTTGCTGTTTATTTCCTGCAGAAGAGACATTCCTCTTTCAAGGACCCAAGAAAGACAATGCAAGCTGGCACTATTTGAAGCTAATCTTCCAAAGTACAACGTATGGAAACTAAACGTGGTAAATGATTGTTCACTCAATTGTAGCCAGTGTTAATCATGCAAATGAACATGATCCAGCAGGAAATCCATATCTTCCATAAAGTGCTGTCTTTACAACACAGCAAAACAGCATCTTAAGAGCCCTTTATACCACTCATACATCCTCAGTTTCTCAAAGCACTTTCACACTCATTATCAAATTGCTTCTTATCTCTGATTTTACAGAAAGAAAGTGAAGGACAGACAGATGAAGTGATTTGCCTATGGTCTTATGACTAATAATGGACAGAGCCAAATCTTCAATCCAAATTTGCTGCTGTTTTCTTTTGTTTTGCAATATCAAGTTGATCAGCATTACATTATAACTCTATTATAAATCATTCCTTTATAGCATTCTAATATATTTACATTGTCTCTTCATTACAAAAATATCTGAAGATGTTTAAAGAAATGCTTAAAGTACACTAGGAAAGCAAATGGAAATCTACATAAACACAAACCACTAATATTCATATCACATGTTTTATGATCTTGTATAGATATTTAGTGAAGGTTTTATATTTTGGCTCTCACACAAGAGTCAAAGCATAGAGATGAAAAGATAAATTTTAAAATACACTCTACTAAAACAAATCAAGAGTTCAAAAGTGACAACTTTTTTGTGGCTTAAGACCCATAAAGAGACAGTATATGATGGTTCATTTGTTCCTTTAAAATTACCTATATTTTGTTTCCTAAATATATATACACACAAATGTACTACACAGAGAGAGTAAAATATTTCTAGACTCTCTGTCTGCTAAGATCTAGGCTTTCCAGGTGCTGCTAGTTGTAAAGAATCTGCTGCACAAGAGATGTGAGCTGAATCCCTGGGTCAGGAAGACCACCGGAGAAGGAAATGGCGAACCCACTCCAGTATTCTTGTGTGGGAAATCCCACAGACAGAGAAGCCCAGTGGGCTATGGTCCACGGGGTCACAAAGAGTCGGACACGGCTGAACTGCTATCTTTCTAGCACCAAATGAAATAGGCTTGAAAAGTCACACAGTATCACTGTGATCACCCCAGGCTCCTGAGAAGAAAAACACTTGGTATAAACTGTTCTTTTAGGACTTATCTGAAGATGATAACATGTCAAAAGAACAAATATGATTCTTTTGTGAAAAGACAGAGCTATGGTTAAAATGCTGAATTAATTCTCTTTTTCTCTCTCTGTCTTTATATCTTTCTCCATATACATATTCCTGTATATGAATATATACAAGAATATGTATATATGAATGCATATATACACAAATATAAATTACATACATAACTTGTTCTCTATGTCCTCACTTATATCAAAAATTAACAGAAAAAAGTGTGCTCTCCTCCCTCTCTTCACTGCCAAGGACTTTCATTCAAAATTCTTATCACACTTTGCACCACAAAGTATGAGATAAGAATTACTACAGGAATTAATATGCAGAATTTCTGAAAAAGACAAAATCACTGGGAATTAATTTCAACACATTTTGTCCTATATGTATCAAGAATGAGTGGACTCTTCTGTAATCTCCTCCACTGCCTGAAATAAGTCTATTCAATTAAAAAAAATAATTAAATAATTTAAAAATGCTATTTCTCATCTTATCTCTAGTGTTTCCTAATTCATTTGGCTACATCTCTGTCAAAAATACTTACACAGAGGTTTTCTGTCCATGAGCTTGTCAAACATTCAAGAATGCCAAGTAGGAATGGAAAATATGCCTGAGGCTTGGTCCAAGAAAATCTTGAATACAAAGTTTAAGAACCAATATATTCAGGGAACTAAACATGTACTAAATGTGGGTGCAAGGTGTCCACTTATATGTGCCAACTTGTCAGTTAAGTTCTAGTGTGTGGGCCTGACCTAACTGGGTAGTCATTTTGGAAGCATTTTCCTAACTGCTGAGATAAGTTGTACAATAACTACTACTTTCCAGAGCTACTGACCTAAATTTATGATATCCTGAGTCTCCCTGAGCCTGATAAATTCCCAAGACCTACCATCCCTATATACTTGCTTTCCTTAATCATCATTGACCCTTATAAGATATTCTGATATTTGAAATACATTTTGAAATCCATATTTGAATCTTAGATAGCCAGATCATTTTTAGAGGGAGGGTTTTTTTTCCTTTTTTTTTTTAATATAAGTTCTTTAAATAAACAAAACAAAACAGAATATGAACTCAGATGATTTGAAAACTTATGGTCAGAGAAAAAAACCTATACTTGGATATTTATAGCACCTTTATTCATAACTGCCAAAACTTGGGAAGTGACCAAGATGCCCCTCAGTAGATAAATGGATAAATAAAACATTCAGACAATGGAATAATATTTAGTGCTAAAAAGAAATGTAATATCAAGTCATGAAAGAACATGGAGGAACTATAAATGCATATTATTAATAGGACAGAAGACAATCTGGAAGGCTACATATTGTATGAGTCCAACTATATGACTGACCAGAAAAAGTAAAACTATATAAATGGTTAAAAAAAAAAAATCTGTGGGTGCCAGGGGCTAGAATGAAGGGGAAAATGAATAAGTAGAGCAAAGAGGACTTTTAGGGCAATAAAACTACTCTGTATGATACTATAATGGCGAACACTTGTCTTTTTACATTTGTCCAAATCCACAGGCGTTACAACGTGATAAATGTGAATCCTCAGGTAAACTATGGGCTCTGTGTGATAAGGATGTGTCAATGCAGGTTGCTCAGTTGCCACAAGTGTACCATTCTGGTGAGGAATTTTGCTAATGAGGGACGCTCTGCAGACGTTGCAGCAGGAAGGATATAGGAAGTCTCTATAGTTCTTCAATTTTGCTGAAAAACTAAAGCTGCTTAAAAAAAAAAAAAAAGACTGTCTAAAAAGAAATAAAAAGAAAATGTCACTCTGAAAACAAAACAGAACAAAAACTGATTTGAGACAAAAAATCAGCAATGCATCAGATACAAATTTTTCACATAAATTAGACTGAACAAATAAATATATTCAAAGTATTCCAAATTGATAGTTCTCCTTTTGAATTTCCAGGTACTATTTAAGGTGTTGCCAATTAAATTTGATCAGCACTAATGTAGTATTTTCAGTCTGATTTTCAGATTATGTAGCACAAAATCAGCATGAAACTTCTAATCCAAAAATTAACACAGCTGGATAGCAGAAGTTACATCAAGGATACTAGCTGATGTGTGAATAATGTTTGATTATTCAGGGTTTGAAATTTTCCTTTAAGTTTTGAGAGTTATTTCAATGAATGTTGTAAATATTTGCATGCCTGTGTTTATGTCTACTTTTTTCTACCTATTATTGAGCATGTCTACAATGCTGCAGAGGATGAGAAGGTTAGATGGGATCACCAACTCAATGGACATAAATTTGGGTAAACTCCTGGAGTTGGTGATGGACAGGGAGGCCTGGCATGCTGCAGTTCATGGGATCGCAAAGAGTCGGACATGACTGAGCAACTGAACTTAACTGAATAATACTGCAGACAGTGACTGCAGCCACAAAACTAAAAGATGCATTTTCCTTAGTAGAAAAGTTATGACAGACCTAGACAGCATATTAAAAAGTAGAGGAGTGCTTGCTTCGGCAGCACCTATACTAAAATTGGGACGATACAGAGAAGATTAGCATGGCCCCTGCGCAAGGATGACATGCAAATTCATGAAGCGTTCCATATTTTTCAAAGAACAATTTCCCCAGAACTTGAAAGATGCTCAGATTCAGAGTGTCTAACTCTTAAAGGACAAAAGCTTTACTAAAGAAAATAGTAAATGAAAAAAAAAAAAGTAGAGGAATCACTTTGCTGACAAAGGTACATATAGTCAAAGCTATGGTTTTTCCAGTAGTCATGTATGGATGTGACAGATTGACCATAAAGAAGGCTGAGTGCCAAAGAATTGATGCTTTAAACTGCGGTGCTGGAAAAGACTCTTGAGAGTCCCTTGGACAGCAAAGAGATCAAACCAGTCCATCCTAAAGGAAATCAGCCCTGAATATTCATTGGGAGGACTGATGCTGAAGCTGAAGCTCCCCTACTATGGCCACCTGATAGTAGGGGCCACCTGGTCGGCAAAGATCCGACCACTGGAAAAGACCCTGATTCTGGGAAAGAGTGAGGACCGGAAGGGAAAAGGGCAACAGAGGATGAGATTGTTGGATGGCATCACTGACTTGATGGACATGAGTTTGAGCCAACTCTGGGAGATAGTGAATGACAGGGAAGCCTGGTGTGTTGAAGTCCATGAGGTCACAAAGAGTTGGACACACATTGTACTAAACAACCAAAACAATGCAAGATATTGTGCTGAGTAGTAGTTATATTATTTTTTTTAAGTGGCATGATTTCTATCCTAAAAAAAAATTCCATCTATTAAACAGATTATTCCATTTTTATTTAAGAGGTAAACAAATACATGTTATATCATAAATGTTGCTGCTGCTGCTAAGTTGCTTCAGTCGTGTCCGACTCTGTGCGACCCCATAGATGGCAGCCCACCAGGCTCCCCCATCCCTGGAATTCTCCAGGCAAGAACACTGGAGTGGGTTGCTATTTCCTTTTCCAATGCATGAAAGTGAAAAGTGAAAGTAAAGTCGCTTAGTTGTGTCTGACTCTTTGCGACCCCATGGATTGCAGCCTACCAGGCTCCACACTCCATGGTATTTTCCAGGCAAGAGTACTGGAGTGGGGTGCCATCACCTTCTCCGATATCATAAGTGTATTAAAGACAAAAACCAATGTTGAGAAAAATATTATTTATTAAAATTGGCATGTTTATTTATTGCTAGGTAAATTAAAAGACACTTATTCCTTGGAAGGAAAGTTATGACCAACCTAGATAGCATATTAAAAAGCAGAGACATTACTTTGCCAACAAAGGTCCGTCTAGTCAAGGCTATGGTTTTTCCAGTGTTCATGTATGGATGTGAGAGTTGGACTATAAAGAAAGCTGAGCACCAAAGAATTGATGCTTTTGAACTGTGGTGTTAGAGAAGACTCTTGAGAGTCCCTTGGACTGCAAGGAGATCCAACCAGTCCATCCTGAAGGAGATCAGTCTTGGGTGTTCATTGGAAGAAATGATGTTGAAGCTGAAACTCCAATACTTTGGCCACCTGATGCAAAGAGCTGACTCATTTAAAAAGATCCTGATGCTGGGAAAGATTGAGGGCAGGAGCAGAAGGGAACAACAGAGGATGAGATGGTTGGACGGCATCACCAAATCAACGGACATGGGTTTGGGTGAACTCTGGGAGTTAGTGATGAACAGGGAGGCCTGGTGTGCTGCGGTTCATGGGGATGCAAGGAGTCGGACACGACTGAGAGACTGAACTGAACTGAAGATTAAGCAAAGATTTCATTCTTTAAATCATATTTTTCTTTTTTAATGGTTCATTATAATTCATTATCAATTACCAAGTGCCTATATTTAGGTAGACAGTATGCTAGGCATCGAGGAAACGATGGGGACTCAGAGTTAGACACCAATCCCAAGGAGTTTATTAGTCTTTGGACCCTCAGTCAATGTCTTTTCTGGGTTTTCTATCAACTAGTTGATTTTATATTCCAATAAGACAACAGTTCTTACTTGATTTTCTTTGCTTATCCATTATTATTTTTATTTATTTACTAATTTCTCTTCTAGCAGTATACATGAATATTTCCTAAGATCTCAACCCTCACAGCTTAGCAGAACATTTGGCATATTAGGGGAGACAAAATAAATAATTTTGTAATCTTTATACCACAAAGTTTATTTATTCAGATTCTTCTTACAATAGAGAACATAGATTGTTATTGTGTATAGAAAGGTTTTATTTATCCTCTGTCTGATGGATAGCTGTCAACTACTTTATGGCCACAATCCTCCTAACTAAGCTAAAAGAGATGGTATAAGAGAGGCCACAGTTAACATGTGAGAATAATGACACCAATGAGACTCATTCCTCTGTATCCATGACTTTTGTAGCCTCTTTCATCATAGACTCTGACTTGACTAAATGACTGGGTTCCTAATGGAACATTAAAAAAATGTGACACCAGCACAGGTTTGAAAAGTGTTTACCCAATGAAGCTCATCCTTTCTTGCTGCTGGGAACTCCTTGAAATCCAACTCTTAACTCTCAACTCATAGCATGTTTTAAGCCATTTCTTTTATTCACAGCAATGGACAACTGATACAGAGGCTTTGGCCCACACTCTGCGTGTTTTGTCACAATCATATGTTCGAGTGTGTCCCTCAGGGAGGAATTTTTATGACCCAGTTAGTGAGAAACAGTGTGCCTCAAGCATCAAACTACCCTCTAAGTCTAGGGCAAATGGTGTTTTGGTTATGGTGAGTTATCAACAAATAAGCAAAACCCCTAAATCTAGATTACTTTTATTAGATCATAATTTATTCACAGAAAAAGCATGAAAAAGTCATCAACAGAGAACTGCTTGCATTGCAGTCAGACTGAAATATTTATTCACAATGCACATATTTAAGGGTAAAGAATAGAACGAGAAACTCCCTGAATTCAGTACTTTCACTGTCTAGTTAGGCAGAAACTATTATCAGAGGCAAAGCCAAATATGAGACAATTTTATGAAAATCATAAACTGAGTTTGAAAAAGAAGAATAAAATAACAAAAAAGCAAACCAAAAGGAAAATAAGAAAGCCTTGACTCTCAGGAAAATTTTTCCCACAATTATTTTTTCTTCTCTCCTATGTTTTCCTCTCCTCTTTACATTCTCTTGCATTTTCTCTGTGACGGTACTGAATTGACGAAGAGACCAGGTGAAGAAAGTGGTGGTGGATATCTAACACTTTTTTTTTGTTTACAGATAGTGTTGCTTGCTTGATATTTATAAGAGCCAGGACACTGAAAAAAACCTAAATGCTCATCAACAGAGGAATGGATAAAGAAGATGTGATACATATATATTAATATAAGCAATATTACTCAGCCATAAAAAGGGACAAAACTGGGTCATTAGTAGAGATATGGGTGGAACTAGATAGTGTCATACGGAATGAGATATGTTAGAAACAGGAAAACAAATATAATATATTAACACATATATGTGGAATCTGAAAAAAATATATATATATATCAGTTCAGTTCAGTCTCTTAGTCGTGTCTGACTCTTTGCGACCCCAGGAATCGCAGCACACCAGGCATCCCTGTCCATCACCATCTCCCAGAGCTTACTCAAACTCATGTCCACTGAGTCGGTGATGCCATCCAGCCATCTCATCCTCTGTCATCCCCTTCTCCTCCTGCCCTCAATCCCTCCCAGCATCAGGGTCTTTTCCAATGAGTCAACTCTTCGCATGAGGTGGCCAAAGTATTGGAGTTTCAGCTTCCGCCTCAGTCCTTCCAATGAACACCCAGGACTGATCTCCTTCAGGATGGACTGGTTGGATCTCCTTGCAGTCCAAGGGACTCTCAAGAGTCTTCTCCAACACCACAGTTCAAAAGCATTAATTCTTCGGCACTCAGCTTTTTTTTATAGTCCAACTCTCACATCCATACATGAACACTGGAAAAACCATAGCCTTGACTAGACGGACCTTTGTTGGCAAAATATACAGATGATCTTATTTACAAAGCAGAAAGAGACACAGACATAGAGAACAAGCATATGGATATCAAGGGGAAGTGGGGTTGCAAAGAACTGGGAGATTGGGATTGATATATGTACACGACTGAGCCTATGTAGGTAACTAATGAGAACCTACTGTATACCACAGGGAACTTTACTCAGTGCTCTGTGGTGACCTAGTTCAGTTCAGTTGCTCAGTCATGTCCGACTCTAAGACCCCACGGACTGCAGCATGGCATTTGGGTGGTGACCTAAAAGGGAAGGAAACCCCCAAAAGAGGGGACATAGGTATACATATAGACAATTCCCTTTGCTCTACAGTTGAAACTAACACATTGTAAAGGAACTATACTCCAATAAATGAACAAACAAATAAAAACTAACACATCATAAAGCCACTATACCCTAATAATTTTTTTTAAATAGTGTTGCTTGGTACATGCATTTACACTGCACTATTTTTAATCTATCTTTATCTATACATTGAGTTGAAAAATTCCAAGTACTTAAATGTATGGATGTGCTTATTTAAATAGCTTCAGCATAAAGTCAGAAAAATTACAGAAGAGTTCCAAATATAAATTTTGGGTCTTCTAAGTTAAATTCCCAATTCAGTTTTTCACACAAATGGTAAAAAAAATCTACTGATTACTATTAATAATAATAAAAATAACTGCAACTTGGTGACATAATAATTTTTTGTTTACTATAATGTTATTACTGAATATTCCTATATTTAATTTATGAATATAACTAATATTAAGTATATTACACAAGACAAGAACAATTTTCTTAGTTTGTAGCATCAGGTGTTTCCTTAAATATTTAGTAAGTTTAAATGCTATTTCCCAAGACTACACAAGCTTTATTTTTGTTGTCAATTGAATTAGGTTTTAAAGTTACTGCTATGAATTTTTAAAGAGAACTTCTTTAAAATATCATGTTATAAAATACACAGTACTGCCCTATAAATCATGTCAGTATAAATATGAAGACTCCCAAGAAAGAAATATTTTAAGCAATAGCTGGAAACTTGCTGGTAATTCATGTGTAAAGATAAAGTGGATTGGAGCACTGAATAAAAATAAATTTATAAGAAAAAAAGGAGAAAAGGGGGAAGAAGAGATATACAGAAAGGCAGGGCAAGATAGCATTTAAATGAAAGTTCTCCATATTATTCACTTTAAAATCATTCCATTATTTTCCATGCATAAAGGTCCATATCTGGAACACAGGGTGAAAGGTCCTTCTTAATTTTACCCCTGACCACCACAGTACAAGTACTGTGAGATCATCATGACCTCCCTTCTTCCTGTCCTATGCATCAGAGAGTCTAGCCAACTTGTTTTCTTCAGGTTCTTCAGGTTGCTCTTCTTTTCAAATGAATTTTTTTTTTCCTATACAGAATGCTTTTCTTCCTTTTGCCACTCAATATACTTACTACACTTATACCTCAAGTCCCAGTTTATTTGCCATAATTTCTCTGGAAACCTTCCAATCATTTCGAAGAAAGCATGCCTTCTTTTGTGTTCCTATCAGACGACTCATTCTTATTATCATGTTTATCACTTTTCTATAATCATCTGTTCATGGGTTCATACTTCCACTTAATCACCAGTCAATGAAGGACATTGGCAATATTCCAAAACTCTTTTCAATGCCAGTCCACATCTGCCATATACAAAAGGTACTTAATAAACCAGAATATATAAATATATGAGTGGTTTGAAACAAATAAATACAAGGCAAATAAATACATCAGCCGCACTTATACAAAAAGCTACTCTTTAGACTGTTTCATGTTTTCACGTGCATTGCCACATCCACCAGCCAATTACAATCATTGGCTGTTAGTTGGCAAGTCTAAATCTGTCTCTTTATCCAAGACAAATTGTATGTTGATAACTGAAAAAAATAACTGGAGGTAAACTGTTGAGAAATTGAAAAAGAGTCATTTTTTAAATGTTAGTGTAGACTAGATATAATTTTTTGAAGAACCAAGAAAATCACCAACCACAGTTGATTTTCTGATAGAATTCTAAAAAATCGAGTTCTTGACCTTAGTCAATCCCACTGATTTGAATCGGCATCCTCAGCTATAACACCTTGAATGTAGGTATTGGCTTTGCTTGTGCTTCTTCTCTAACTGCTTTAAGTGTAGCTTAGGTTGTTTATTTGTGATTTTCCTTTTCCCTAAGGTAAGAATTTACTGCTGTGAACTTCTCTCTCAGGACTGATTTTGCTGGATGCTGTAGGCTTTGAATTGTTGTGCTTTCATCTTCATTTACTTCCCCGGTGGCTCAGACAGCAAAAGCATCTGCCTACAATGCGGGAGACCCAGGTTCAATCCCTGGATTGGGAAGATTCCCTGGAGAAGGAAATGGCAACCCACTCCAGTACTCTTGCCTGGAGAATCCCATGGACGGAGGAGCCTGGTGGGCTACAGTCCATGGGGTCACAAAGAGTCAGACGTGACTGAGCGACTTCACTTCTTCACGAGGTATTTTTATTTCATTTTTTATTTCTTCTGTGATCCAGGAACAAAAGAAGGATGTCTACTCTTGCTACTTTTATTCAACATAGTTTTGGAAGTGTTAGCCATGACAATTTGAAAAGAGAAAATAATAAAAGGAATTGAAATTGGAAAAGAAGTAAAACTGTCACTGTTTGCAGATTACATGATACTATACACAGAAAATCCTAACGGTGCCACCAGAAGACTACCAGAGCTCATCAATTAATTCAACAAAGTTGCAGGATACAAAATTAATACTCAGAAATCTATTGCACTTCTGTACACCAACAACAAAACATCAGAAAGGGAAATCATAGAAACAATCCCATTGACCATGACATCAAAAATAATAAAATACTCCCTAATTGTCTTACACTGTTGGTGAGAATGTAGGTTGCTACAGTCACTATGCAGAGCAGTAATGGAGGTGCTATAAAAAACTAAAAATAGAGCTATCACATAATCCTGCAATCCCAGTAGCTCACTGCAGCACCATTTACAATAGCCAGGAGATGGAAGAAACCTAAATGTACACCAACAGAAGAATGGATAAAGAACATATAGTACATAAATACAACAGAATATTACTATTACTCAGGCATTAAAAAGAATGAAACAATGTCATTTGCAGCAACACGGATGGACCTAGAGAGCATCACATTAAGCAAGTGAGAGAAAGACAATATCATATGATATTACTTATATGCAGAATCTGATAAAAATATGCCACAAGTAAAACTTATTTACAAAACAGAAACAGACTCACAGACAAAGAAGGGACTTATGCTTGCTGGGGGGACAGGTAGGTGGGAGGGACAGATTGGGAATTTGGGACTGACAAGTATACAATGTTATATTAAAAATAGATAACAAGGGCCTACTGTAAAAAACTATATATATATTATATATATGTATATATATAATATATATAAAACCATAAAATTCACTTTAAAGTTTGTAGATTAAAAGTAAATAAAAAGGGAAATACCAAGATAAATACAAATAAGCCTTTCTGCTTTCAACACAATTGTTAAGTATTGTTTACATCAAAAAGCAGTTAAAATTGGTAGTGTTCCTGCAAGAATACTGGAGTAGGTTGCCATTTCCTACTCCAGGGGACCTTTCCAACCCAGAGATCAAACCCACGTCTTTTGCATCTTCTGCACTGGCAGGCAGATTCTTTACCACTGCACCACCTGGGAAGCCCGTTGGAGCTTACTAGTCAGAAATTTAAAAATTCTTTTAAATAAATCTTAATGCTTGCAAAAAAAAAAAAAATCGGTAGTGTGATGGCATTTATTTTACTGAGAGAAAATATGGTAATTATTAGAATATAGTACATAGAATGACATCCAAATTATTTTAAATTTTTTGTACAGCTGAGAAATTAGCTTCTGTTATTAGGCCTTATGAGACTGCTGTATGTGTTAGAGATGAATGCATACACACAGATCCATCTAAGGTTATCATAAGAAGCATCAGATTAGGAAAAAAAGAAGAAAATGGTAAGTCTATGAGATAATGAATATGTTTAAATACATCAAAATAATAAGAATAATAATAGTACTTTCACCATAGAGTGGAAGACCCAGAGGGAGCGGGTAGAGAGGGAGGTGGGAGCGGGGATCGGGATGGGGAATACATGTAAATCCATGGCTAATTCAAGTCAATGTATGACAAAAACCACTACAATATTGTAGAGTAATTAGCCTCCAACTAATAAAAATAAATGAAAAAAAAACAAAACTACAAAAGAAAGCCAAATAGAAACTCTAGAGTTGAAAAGAACAAAACAAAATAAAAATGTCACTAGATTGACTCAACAGTAGGCATGGTACTGCAAGAAAAATTAGTGTACTTACAGCTTGATTGATAGTGATAACAGAAATGTTCAAATATTGAGGTGTGGGGAAGTCATTCTGTGTTATAAATGGGTTAACTTGAATTTTATGTTAACCAAAACAGCCTGTTTGTGGCCAATCAGACATACTTTGTACATCTGCTTTAATTATTCAATAAAAGGATACAAGCAAAAAAAATATATATATGCAAAGTACTTAAAACAATATTTGACAACAGTATGTGTTTAGTAAATTTTGACATCTTATTGTCAAAAAAAAAATCCCCAAAAACAGAATTGTTTCATCTAGAAGCAGGAAACTACAATTTATGACTATAGGAGTCAATTTAGCTCTCAAAATTTATGTACATTTATGTCTCTTATGTTTGCTAAAGAGTAAAGTCAAAGTAAGACATTTATGGCTAAGAAAACTGCATCTTAGTGCTAATTAAATTTATCAGCATACAAATTTTAAAAAAAGAAGAAACATAAGGGATAATTTTCTTCTATGGACAATTCTTTATTTCAAAATAAGTAGGAAAATGGACAGAAAAATAGAAGCCTTTCTTCCAAAGTGAGTAATTTAAGAGAAAAAAAAAAAACTATCCTGGATGATGTTTGTATTTTTAATTAAAGATATAGTCCCTTGTTCATGTGGACTGATAAAAATAAAATCAGTCCACAATAAAATGCTCATGGTGAGGCTATATATTCTTAGAATTCAGTCACATATGCCAAAAAATTAATGAGACCTGTAGCATAATTTTTCTACCTTGTGGAAGTATCTGATAAAGTAATATGTGATGATAAATTGGATTTATGGTGAGATGCTAGATTCAATCTATGGTAGTAAATCTTCTAAACTAACTTCTCTTAGCCTGCAAGCCAGATTCAATGTAGTGTTCAACAACTGTCCCTTGAATCAAATCTAATTTGACATACTTGTATCTCCCTGTAAAATTTTCTTTTATATGAGGTCATGAAGGGTTCACAGTAATACTTTGAAAAGAAATATTCTAAGTAAGGTAATTGAAAATCCCTTTCAAACAGATTTCCTTACTTCAATATATATCTATTTACACCTTTAAGTTACATTACTTGATGCTTCATGTTTTTTTTCTTTACTTGGAATGCAGATAGATATTTCCAAATCAAAGAAGATTTACTGATAAAGAGCTTTTCAGTGAGGTGTATTTGCCTTTCCCTTAGGATTTATCCTCCATACCAGTGACCATTAATTGCTAAATTCAATGATATTTCATAAAGTCCCTGGCTTCAGAATATGCAAAAAAAAAGAAAAAAGGGAAAAAGTTAGAAATTGGAACCACCTAGAGCTATCTGCCACAAGCCCACATGTGTATTTCCACAATCTCTTGTGAGAAATTCTTAGTGTTTGCTTTTCATCAACTCATTTGTTGGTATCATGTATATGTTGTTTTACTATATATATATATTGCACTTCCCTGGTAGCTCAGATGGTAAAGAATCCACCTGCAATGCAGGAGACCTGGGCTCAATCCCTGGGTTGGGAAGATCCCCTGGAGGAGGGCATGGCAACCCATTCCAGTATTCTTGCCTGGAGCATCCCCATGGACAGAGGAGCCTGGTGGGCTACAGTCCATGGGGCCACATAGTCGGACATGACTGAGAGAATAAACACATATATATTAGTGGGCAACTCTGAGTCCTTATTGTGGCTATCTTTAAACCAGTCACGGAAAATTCTCTTTTCTCCCAAATTCAGATTATACATATTGGAGTCAAGGGTCAGTAATTATTCAGTGACCACCCAACATATTTATATTTGGGTCTTAACTGCCAGAATACTTAGACACCAAATAAGAATCAGTAACAGTCATCAGTTTATGTAGTTATCTACTCTAACTCCTTAGATGATGAGCTCTGTTTTGTTTTGTTCTGATATGTTATTTTCTGTGAGATGTAATGTCTATGCATTACTAACCCAATGGACATGAATTTGAGCAAACTCTGGGAGAGAGTGAAGGACAGGGAAGCCTGGAGTGCTGCAGTCCATGTGAACACAAACTGTCAGACATGACTTAGCCACTGAACAACAACAATGTATATGCAATTTAGATATTTTCAAAACAGACAAAATAGACAAGATATTTAAAAATAGACAAAATAGACAAGGGTTTTAAATAATAATGATTTGGGAAATATGACCTATTTGAAAAATACATAATCCTATATATATAAGGAGGTAGGAAAATCTTTATAGATATAAATGTCAGAAATACATAGTGAGAATTATTCAACTCTTCCAAATTCATATTAACAGGCAATTGATTTTTGTTAATTTTCTTAATACTGAGATTTTTAGGACACATGATATTATTGCTCAAAATCTAGCAATCAAGGAAACATGGTAGCTCAATAAAATGAATTATTTCACTAGAAACAGGATACGCATCAACTGTGGCAACTATATAGAATATTTAAAAACTGATTCATGCTAAGGGTTTTTTTTGTCAGGTAGTGAAATACCCTCTAATTCCATGAAAAACAACATCAAAGACAAAACAAAAGACCTAAAAGAAACTTTCAATTCTAATATAGAAAAGTGAAATTAAATTGTCTTGTGATTTTGGAAACACTATACTCAGAAAATTTTCGTACATTAAATTTTTTTTTCCCAAATCAACCAATTTTCCATAAACATTTTTTCCTTTATTAAACATTAACTGGGGAAAGATACTTCACTCACAGAAATTATAACACAGTAAGACAAATTGTATATGAACATAGATAAACAAAACAAAAGACAGAAAATAAACATTTTTTTAACATTTTTTTAAGAGAAGCTACGGGGCTGGAGGAGTGGAAAGTGGGGTTTGACTAAGAAAATCAAACTTTAGGTTCACTTTTCTTAAAAAAGTTTTAACTTAAAAGGTATTCAGGATTTCCAAAATTATCAATAAGCTAAGGGCCTTGGTGAGAAGGTATTTCATGTGAAGAAAAGAAACAAAAGAGAAAGAGTGCAAAAAAGCATCAGAAAGTAAAACATTATTATCAGATGGAGTGGGGATTAATTATAGGAGAGCAATATTAGCTAAGCCTACAAAGATAAATTATAGGCACAATACAGAAGGCCTTGTCCTTTGAGAATGTGTTGGAATGTCTTTGAGTTCCAATCATTCATGTTGAAGAACTTGAGCAGAAGAGGAACATTCTTGGAGTCACCTTTGTTTAGGCAGGAGCAGAGAGAAGCTAGAAACTAGGAAATTCACAAGAAAGCGTCTTCATGGGGAACAATGAAATAAAGGAAGGCCTTGAACTGTGGTTGTGGCTACAGAACTGGAAAAAACAAATACATGTAAAAAATATATAGAAAATCCATCCACACTGGACTCACTAACCAATAAGAAATGGAAAAGAAGAGGAGAGTTGAAGTATGTTTAGAATTTGTTTTGCATGACTGGGAAAAAAAAAAATCCTGTAAGATAGTGGCTTCCCAGGTGGTTGAAAATGTAAAAGCATCTGCCCACAATGTGGCAGACTCAGATTTGATTCCCAGGTCAGGAAGATCCCCTGTAGAAGGGAACACCTACCCACTCCAGTATACTACCTAGAGAATCTCAGGACAGAGGAACCCGGCAGGCTTCACCAAGAGTTAGACACTATTGAGAGACTAACACTTTCACTTTTCACTTTCATGGGACAGTGAGTCAGTGGTAAAGCCTGGCTTGAGAGCAGGGGTTGATCAGATGGTACATACTTTGGGAAATACTAACACAACAGTCAAAAACATTGTGTCTGAAGGAACTGTAGGTACCAGAAGCACAGCTGTAAAGTCAAGGCAAGATGTGCAGTGTGAAGAAGTGAAAACAAGTGAGGTCTAATTTCCAGAATTGTGGTGCTAAAAAAAGAACAAAGAGAGAAGACTTTGAACAGGTGTTAGGGTCTTAATGAGCTTGCTTGTTTGATGTTTCAAGAGCAGGTAAACCAAAGTGAAAAGAGACATATTTATTCAAAAGTGAAAAGAAACAGGATAATACCAAGAATTCCATAAAGATTATTAAGAACACAATGTCCAGAGGGTGAGATATCCAAATTTAAGTCAAGGTAAGCCTTTAGAAAAATGAAAGTTGATTTACTATTTTTCAATACCGGAGAAATGATGTGAAGATACAGGGACAGTCTGGGATGGAAATGTAAGAAGTTAAGAGTCACAGTGGACAACTTTGACCTAACAATGTGGCATAGCATGTCATCTTTTAAATATGTGGAGAGGACAGAGGTGCAGAAGGAGATGGAGTTTTAAAGAAAATGGAACGGGTCTGAAATTGCAGCTCTGTGGAATGTTCAAGAAAGTAAGGAAGAGATGAATGTAAGAACTACTAAGCAACAGCGCTGGTTTGGCTGAACTTTTTTATTAAAACAATTCCTTTGCGGTGACAACCATTACAGGGCTAAAAGATGAAGTATTTTGAAATCGTCCACTTTTAGGAACCAATATACTTCCTAAAGACTTCAAGAATATCAAATAGTTGTAGTAAAAATACTATACTGTAGATTAAAACAAATCATAAAAGTGTTCTTTTCAAACTGAGGAGCAAGACATTATTAAATAAAATATGACTTAAGTGTGTCTAAGTGAAGATGTTAGACATTTTGTATACAAGGCAAGAAGTCACTGCACTTGACATTTGATTTATTTGCAAGAAAATCTGCTGCCCTAATCACCTTTAAACCCCAGGAGACTTATGCATATCAAAGAGACAAACTGTTTTAATATCATATGTGTTTAAAAGGAAACTCTGTGAATCCATGAAGACAGTGATTATTTTGCAAACAACCACAATGACATTTTTAGAAATCATGGGGCCTAATGCTTATGCAATAACACACTAGCCATAATTATAAACTTCTAGGTATACAGAATATGGAAGGAAATCTATATATGTATAAGCAAACACACCATGTACTGCAAAGGGTATTAAGTAAGATGATTTCTCCAAGTATCCTCTGGTAAATCTAAGCACTCCGATACAACAATAATCTCCCTACATAGGTGTTGAGAATTAGTAGTTTAGAAAGAAAAGTCTTATAAATTTTCATCCTATGTATCCTGGCAGGACAATTTCTGTAACAGAAATAGCTTTTAAAAAGAAGGGTCCTTTTTTATAGATTTTCTGATGCCCAACAAGGTATTTGACCTTCACTGGCAAATAAAAGGAGGTCCATTTAAGCTTGTATGGCAACATACTGAAGTGCCCGGGTAGCTAATCTAGTTGCCTTTACATGAGCACATGATACACAGAGAAATAAATTCCATGGGAATTAACATGCAGACTCTCTGTATGTTAGGCCCACTGCACTGTCATTCAGATCCTGTACTTTCATCAACTTTGGTTGAAGGTACTTTTATGCACTCATATGCTACTCTTGATCCTCTTGTTTTTTCCACAGACATGCACCTCCCTCTGAACATGGTGGCTTCTAAGGGGCTTGGGAGAAAACATGGATTATACTTCTACTATTAGGTATTATTTTTGCAGGTATTTTTAGAAATCCACTCCTTCCTCCTTACAAGTCACCTTTCATCATTCTCACCTCCATTTCCCAGCCTTACACATTTCACATTTTGGAGCATTGAGAAGCAACAGTATAACTAATCAAACTACATACAAATATTTACTTGTCCTTAGCTCTTAACAAAGAGAGGGTTACAGAAAAATCCATGCATCAGGTCCTAGGTAGCAAAGATGCTTCATACCAGTGAGGTATGTGACAAGAGCAAGAGCTTCTGACCTACTTCCCAGAACGGGCTTCCTCATTCTTCAAGTGAGAAGATTAGACTTGATGTTCTCTAATTATTCTTTCCAGCTCTATTACTTCATGTAAGTTAGTATAAGTGGCATACTGGTTCATGTAAAAGACAATGGAAAATAGCTGGGCTACTCTGACTTTACATTAATAGAAAAACTAGATACAGCACAAGTTGTGTTCTGAGAATGGTGAGAGCATCCTTTCAGTTTCAGAAACTGACTCACATATCTCAGGATAACTTCAGAGCAGACCATTGTATTAGGTAAAGTATGTGTATATATAAATGTGTGGGCATATATGTCCTATTTTTCTCATAAGTGAGAAAACAGAGGCCAAAATATTTTAACTCAGTTGAGGGTTACATGCAGTACCAGAACTGAACTTGGACTACATATTCAAGTCTTTCTGACCCTTATAATAATATTAATTTGACTTAATTGCCCTACTGTGACAAAATGCTGTGGAGAAACTCCTGACTCAAAGTCTTGAGTCTTGCAAAACAGATAATCCATAATTAGAGAGTAGGGGGTAGCCTGGATCTTGGAACACTAGCCAGACAGTGGACAACACAGAGGCATATTTCTGTGTATATAGACAGCCACAGCTTTTACTTTACCCTGCCAGGATAAAAGTTAAAGGAAATTTCACAGTGGTTCTAAGGACCCTTGAGATCATGTTCTCTCTTGAGATCATAAAAGTCAGGTAGGCACAAAATACAATATTTGCTGAAGAATGGCTCATTGAGACACAAAAGAAATACAAATAAAATAGGAAGTGAATAAGCTTGCGACAATGGACACCTTACATGTATTTCACACTGCTTTATAAACTTTACATGTATGGTTTGATTTCCTTTTCACAACTATCTACTAAAATGAAAATTATTTTCATTCTTACTTTACAAATTATAATACTAGAGCTCATAAATTTTAATTTACTCGGTCAAGGAGACAGCCAAATAACTGGCAGATGGAGAGAAGAGCCTACATTTGCTCCTCTTCCAATCCTATGCTCTGTTCATGGCATCAGAATCATACCCAAGGGCATCTTGCATACCTAAGAGAGCTCATTCTCTCCAGTATAAGAAAGAGGATCCTCTAATCACATTATCATTTTCTACTAATATTTTGTACTTTTCTAAATTTAGAATTTTGCTAAATGTTTCATTAACTTAGTAATCTTTCTATTTAATGAAAATACTGCTCACTCATATCCTATTAAGCTTAAAAAGAAAATCAACATGATTTAAAAATGCTTCATGTATTTGCCACATGGAAAGATATATGCTTAACTTCCTTATCTAATTGTCATATTAGTTCACTGCTGGGAACTAGGAGCAATCTGTAATCTTGAAGTCATGCTATTTGTCAATAATTCAGAGAGATTTTAAGAATGTGCATCACAATTATTTATTGCTTTATCCAAAGCCTTCCAGAATTTATAGTCCCTAATCTGTAGTATATATTTTATGATTCTTTAAGTATGCAAAAAGTAAGAGAGGAGTCCAATTCCAGTTCAAATTAATCTATTGCCCTTGGAAAGAACTGTGTTATTAGTTTGGTCATATATTTTGCTGTCATGTTGTTTGGCTAATGTACTTTCCTCCACCCATGCACTGATCAGTTTGTAGTGATTATTTAAAACCATTCTATTGGTGTTTGCTGGTATGAAAATATTTGATTCAGAACACTTAAGATTTCAATAAATGTGTCTTCTGCCTTACCATTGAGAGAGTCAATTCCTAGGCAGGTTGATAAGAAGTCCGGGGGTCCCCAAGGAGAGAGGGGTCTGGAATTCTTGAGGAGGAGATAGGGGTCTGGAATTCTCGAGGAGGAGGAAAGGACAAACTTTTTTTTTCTCCCTCTACATTCCTTAGTCTTAGTCACATAAAACATTTTTATCTTTAAGCCTCAAACTGATGATTGCACAACAAAAAAACTCAGTTTAAACTCTGCACTAAGGATTATATAACAATAATGTATCCTACTTGAGGACAGGTTCTGAAAAAAACCTTCTGGCTAATCCTGTTATCTTAAAATGTGAATTATGGGAGTGGGTCTAGTAAGATCTTTATAACCTCCAGAGATTCTTTTGATTCATTGTAATAACTAATTAAAAAGTATATAATGCCTTTGCTAACCCTAGCAAGGGGGCACTCTTTCTGCCCCATTCTGATGTCTATATCAGAAGCTTTCTCTATCTCTTTTATACTTTAATAAAATTATATTACACATAAACTCTAAGCAAGCAAGCCTCCTCTCTGGCCCTGGATTGAATTCTTCTCCTCCAGAGGCCAAGAATCTGAGTCTTTCATGGTTCAGTAACAACCTTTCACCATTGTCTTACTCAACTGTTGGCTGTTGTTGTTGGAGCACTTAACAGTCTTTGATAAGAAAATAATGGTTACTTATTTAAGTTTCCAACATCTCTGAATTGCCCTTAACACATTTAATTTACAAAAATCTATTTGTATTCAGAGAGGTCAAAATCTGTGTTCCTGACACACATTTAACTCACTAAGGGGTATAATAAGTGCCTTTCAATAACACCTGATAAATTCTTTTCCAGTTTACTGAAGTGAGGAATTTTTAAATGCTTTTAATTCATCATTTTAATACGTTTTAAAAGTATATTTATATTGTTACTTCTGATAAATTTGACTCAGCACATGATTTGAAACATCGCAAACAGCAAAATATTCATTAATTTAATAAATAGGAGTCTCAGATGCTCATGATCAAAACAATGTTTTAAGGTGTTCTGGAGCCAAGGGAAAAATAAATCATTGTTCTGCTTGATTAGTTCCATATGCTTACTTGTTCAGTTCACTAGAGGACTAGTTTATGAAATGTCTGTGGCCTGCAATTAACAGATGCCATCATTCTATTTTACATGATAAAATAAGTCCTACCACATTTATGGCTTTTTTTCAATAGTGAAATGGAGTTTAGCACAGCAGTGAGAGCCTTAAGCAGACCCCCTGACTTAGAATTTTGACTCTTCCATGTCCCACTTGTGTGACCTTGACCATGTCTCCACCACAGTTCGTTATCTGAAAACCAGGGATTAAAATAGTATCTACCCACCTGATAGTGTCCTTTAAACAATTAAATTCAGCTGGACTATTCTGTACCTGGATCAGTGGGTGACACAAAGTTCTTAAAATGTCCCTATTATTTTTACATTTAAATGTGCAACAGGTTTTCACTAATATACATGTAAATCCATGGCTGATTCATATCAATGTATGACAAAACCCACTGGAAAAAAAAATAATAATAATAATAAAAAAATTAAAAAATTTTAAAAAAAATGGCTTTCAAAGGATTTATGTGTATTTTCCAAAAGAAAGAAGGTCCACTTTCATTCCCTATTCTTAATATCAATGCTTTCTTAGTCCTTGGTCCACTTTCATTCCCTATTCTTAATATCAATGCTTTCTTAGTCCTTATATTAAGGTTTAAGGATCGTTTTTTAGATTGTTCTTGAATGGCTACTAGAACATTCATCTGATTAAAATTAAACAAAGCTAAACTTGACCCTAGTTATGTTCTGGACACTACCGGGATTTCACAGTATCAGTATAAGGTATTATGTCACAGCTAACAATTATTTTTTTCTCTGAGAGGAAGATAAACAGAAATAAAGCATACCCAAGAGCAAAATATGTCTTTCCAACAAGCTTCTGAGTTCAGAATCTCTAATATCTCTTTTTATGTCCTTTCTAATTTACACTGTTTACTTCATCAATGAGACTAGTGTAAGAAATTACTAGTTCAAGAGCATCTTCAAAGTCCTTCAAAGAGCCCTCATTAATGTATTATGATATACAAATAGGAGAATGCATACAAAAATCTGTATTCCATAGAGCATGTAGATTTACATGTGAATTTTTCTTTAATTATCAACTATACAGCAGTGGCCACAGGACTGGAAAAGGTCAGTTTTCATTCCAATCCCAAAGAAAGCCAATGCCAAAGAATGCTCAAACTACCGCACAATTGCACTCATCTCACATGCTAGTGAAGTAATGCTCAAAATTCTCCAGGCCAGGCATCAGTAATACATGAACCGTGAACTTCCAGATGTTCAAGCTGGTTTGTGAAAAGGCAGAGGAACAAGAGATCAAACTGCCAATATCTGCTGCATCATCAAAAAAGCAAGAGTTCCAGAAAAACATCTATTTCTGCTTTATTGATTATGCCAAAGCCTTTGACTGTGTGGATCACAATAAACTGTGGAAAATTATTCCAGAGATGGGAATACCAGACCACCTGACCTGCCTCTTGAGAAACCTGTATGCAGGCCAGGAAGCAACAATTAGAACTGGCCATGGAACAACAGACTGGTTCCAAACAGGAAAGGAGTATGTCAAGGGTGTGTATTGTCACCTTGCTTATTTAACTTTTTTTTTTCATTTATTTTTATTAGTTGGAGGCTAATTACTTTACAATATTGTAGTGATTTTGCCATACATTGACATGAATCAGCCATGGATTTACATGTGTTCCCCATCCTGATCTCCCCTCCTACCTCCCTCCCCATCCCATTCCTCTGGGTCTTCCCAGTGCACCAGCCCTGAGCACTTGTCTCATGCATCCAACCTGGGCTGATGAACTGTTTCACCCTTGATAGTATACTTGTTTCAATGCTATTCTCTCAGAACATCCCACCCTCGCCTTCTCCCACAGAGTCCCAAAGTCTGTTCTGTACATCTATGTCTCTTTTTCTGTTTTGCACATAGGGTTATTGTTACCACCTTTTAAAATTATATGCAGAGTACATCATGAGAAATGCTGGGCTGAAGCAGCACAAGCTGGAATCAAGATTGCCAGGAGAAATGTCAATAACCTCAGATATGCAGATGACACCACTCTTATGGCAGAAGGAACTAAAGAGCCTCTTGATGAAAGTGAAAGAGGAGAGTGAAAAAGCTGGCTTAAAGCTCAACATTCAGAAAACTAAGATCATGGCATTTGGTCCCATCACTTCATGGGAAATAGATGGGGAAACAGTGGAAACAGTGACAGACTTTATTTTTCTGGGCTCCAAGATCACTGCAGATGGTGATTGCAGCCATGAAATTAAAAGACGCTTACTCCTTGGAAGGAAAGTTATTACCAACCTAGACAGCATATTTAAAAGCAGAGACATTACTTTGTCAACAAAGGTCCATCTAGTCAAGGCTATTGGTTTTTCCAGTGGTCATGTATGGATGTGAGAGTTCAATTATAAAGAAAGCGATGCTTTTGAACTGTGGTGTTGGAGAAGACTCCTGAGAGTCCCTTGGACTGCAAGGAGATCCAACCAGTCCATCCTGAAGGAGATCAGTCCTGGGTGTTCACTGGAAGGACTGATTTTGAAGCTGAAACTCCAGTACTTTGGCCACCTCATGTGAAGAGCTAACTCACTTGAAAAGACCCTGATGCTGGGAAAGATTGAGGGCAGGAAGAGAAGGCGACGGCAGAGGATGAGATGGTTGGATGGCATCATCAACTCAATGGACATGGGTTTGGATGGACTTCGGGTGTTGGAGATTAACAGGGAGGCCTGGAGTGCTGTGGTTCATGGGGTTGCAAAGAGTCGGACACGACTGAGCGACTGAACTGAACTGATTCAATTAATGTCCAAACTTTAAACCTTACAATATCCATGTATCTTTCAGTTTAACTTATAAAGTATATGTCTATAAAAATTCTGTGCTACTCATTACTAATAAATTGAATTTATATATATTAGAATTGAAAAGTGAAAGTGACATCGCTCAGTCATGTCCCACTCTTTGCAACCTGGTGGACTGTAGCCTACCACGCTCCTCCGTCCATGGGATTTTCCAGGCAAGGGTACTGGAGTGGGTTGCCATTTCCTTCTCCAGAGGATCTTCCCGACCCAGGGATTGAACCTGGGTCTCCCTCATTGTAGGCAGATGCTTTACCGTCTGAGAGGAGATAATATCTACTGTGAGAAAATTACTGTATGAATTTTCATCATTGCTTCCAAAATATTTACTGCAATCAAGAGACAGTTAAGCAATAAAAGAGTAAATGAGCCAGAAAGTGTATATGTTTACTAAAAAGGCTTTTTGCAATGACTACACTTACAAAGCAAGAAGAGAATGGGTCCCCAGAGAAGTGAGGGCAGGAATATTCATAGATATAAGAAGGTTTCTAGGACAGAACGTTCTCAGAGTTGGTGAAGGAGTAGGGTTTCAAAAAGGAAAGCAAAATAGAAACAAAGGAGAAAATACTAAGAATTCAATTAACCAAATGAGACTTAAAAAAAAAAAAAGGAAAAGTCATTAATGAGCTTCAAAAGAGCAGTTTCTTCTAGCACTGGGGAAAAATCCAAATGGAGAAAGTAAAAGAATAAGTGGGCAGTGAAGAAATAAAGTAAGCATAAGTTAATTTAGTAAGCATTCCCCAATTAAGTCTGTTTACCCTTGCAATTACCAAATTTTCAAACCCTACCTCTCTCTTGCTATTCACACCTTTCTTAACTCAACCTGCTTTACCTCTGTTTGCTTTAGATGCCCACATAAATAAGTCTTCTGGAAGCCAAAATCAAACAGGTTCAAGAAACTGCAGGAGACACCTATGCATAGCTACTTAAGCAACTCCATGAGGCAGGCATTTCGTAAGAAGGTCCACGTCTAAAATACTGCTTGTTGAGTAAATCTATTGCTCACAAACAAAGCACTTTGGAACCTGACATCAGTTATTTTTTTGGTTTTAGAACTTTTGCTCTTAGTTTTTTTTAAGATAGGCTATCTCAAAACTACACACTAACTTGTAAAGTCTTTTAGTGACTCAATTCTATATTTTTGGAAAATAAGCATAAAAGATGCTGACCACCAATCTTCAGCGCGCTATGATGGAGGAAGTACCTTGCCATTTGAGTTTGTTTTAAATGAAAGATTAGCAAACTATATCTAGCAAACAAATATCCATCACTCAATATCCAGAATCTAGTTACCAGGATTCTTGTTTTATCATTTCAATTATTTAGTCATAAAGGCCACTATTTATTTCCTCACTTTCCTGAGTATCTGCCACCTATTCCCAACAACAGTTGTAACTGCCCTTCTCTGTTCCTCCCTTTTATCCCTAACCTGCTGACGGTTTTGGAGAAGATAACAGGACATTATAGTCTGATCATGAAAATAAATGTTCTCCAAGCTACACAAGTCATAGAAACTCTTCAAGATTTTTTTTCACCTAATGTTAATTTCCTGTCCTTTATCATCACCAAATATAGCTATTTCAATACAAACTATTCTCAATAACCATTTCTACCATTCTTACCACTGTTATTCAAGTAACATGCCTCCTATTTGATTGAAAAGGTATAAACCATTAGAAGTCCTCTTCTCTTTCTTCCACTGTAAATGTATTCCACATATTCAATCTCATCTCTCCCAGCGTTCCTGACTTAGAATACATGTCCATACTGAAGCTTTATTCTTTATGCTATGATTTCTAGCCTCACATGGGATTTTGCATCAATACCCATTCTTTGAATTTTTCTTTTTCCATTTAGTTGCCTTCATGTACCTAAAGAATGGGCTTCCTAGGTGGTGTTAGTACTAAAGAACCCACCTGCCAATGCAGGAGATATGAGAGATGCAGGAAGATGCCCTGAATGAGGGCATGCAACCCACTCCAGTATTCTTGTCTGGAGAATCCCATGGGCTGAGGAGCCTGGTGGTCTATGGTCCGTAGGGTTGCAAAGAGTTGGACAAGACAGAAGCGACTTTGCATGCACACACACATACACCTAAAGAAGACATGCATTTGTTTTTAATTATAAAAAGTTTTATACTGATCTTATTTTCTTGCCATACATATGAAAGCATAGAGAGTTGTTGTGAGGATTAAATAAAATAAAATGATAAAAGACCCTGATGCTGGGGAAGATTGAAGGCAAAAGGAGAAGGGAATAGCAGAAGACAAGGTGGTTGGATGGCATCACCAAATCAATGGACATGAATTTGAGCAAACTCTGGGAGATACTGAAGGACAGGGAAGCCTGGGATGCTGCAGTACATGGGGTTGCAAAGAGTCAGACAGGGCATAGTAACTGAACAACAACAACAGTAAAAGGTGAGAAATTAAAGGTTGAAAGGTGCACCGGAATGCTTCTAAAGTAGTTTTTCCAGCCTTTTTTTTTTTTTTTAATACAATATGCTTTAAAAGTTCCTGTCTCTTCCCATAGTCAAATTGCCAACATCTGTTCTCATTGAAACCGCAAGAGAGTTCCAGAAAAAAACATCTACTTCTGCTTTATTCCTTATGCCAAAGCCTTTGATTGTGTGGATCACAACAAACTATGAAAAATTCTTAAAGTGATGAGAATACCAGACCACCTGACCTGTCTCCTGTGAAACCTGTATGCAGGTCAAGAAGCAACAGCTAGAACTGGACATGGAACAACAGACTGGTTCCAAATTGGGAAAGGAGTACGTCAAGGCTGTATATTGTCACCCTGCTTATTTAACTTACATGCAGAGTACATCATGAGAAATGCTGGATTGGATGAAGCACAAGCTGGAATCAAGATTGCTGGAAGAAATATCAATAACCTCAGATATGCAGATGACACCACCCTTATGGCAGAAAGCGAAGAGGAACTCAAGAGCCTCTTGATGAAAGTGAAAGAGGAGAGTGAAAAAGTTGGCTTAAAACTTAACATTCAGAAAACTAAGATCATGGCATCTGGTCCCATCACTTCAAGGCAAACAGATGGGGAAACAATGCAAACAGTGACAGACTTTATTTTTGGGAATCCAAAATCACTGCAGATGGTGACTGCAGCCATGAAATTAAAAGACGCTTGCTCCTTTGAAGGAAAGTTATGACCAACCTAGACAGCATATTGAAAAGCAGAGATATCACTTTGCGACATAGGTCCGTCTAGTCAAGGGTACAGTTTTTTCAGTAGTCATGAATGGATGTGAGAGTTGGACTAAAGAAAAGCTGAGCACCAAAGAATTGATGCTTTTGAACTGTGGTGTTGGAGAAGACTCTTGAGAGTTCCTTGGACAACAAGGAGATCCAACCAGTCCATTCAAAAGGAAATCAGTCCTGAATATTCATTGGAAGGACTGATGCTGAAGCTGAAACTCCAACACTTTGGCTACCTGATGCGAAGAACTGATTCATTTGAAAAGATCCTGCTACTGGGAAAGATTAAAGGCGGAAGGAGTAGGGGATGACAGAGATTTAATGGTTGGATGGCATCACCGACTTGATGGACATGAGTTTGAGTAAGCTCCAGGAGTTGGTGATGGACAGGGAAGCCTGGTGTACCTCCGTCCATGGAGTTACAAATAGTCGGACATGACTGAGTGACTGAACTGAACTGAACTTCCCATAGTCCAACTAACTTTTTTGTTGTCACTGGTTTTCTATCTCCCTCCTTTTTAGGAAAACTTTTCACTCAAAGCTAACCAGTGATCTTTTTGACACAAATTGAAGATTGACTATTTTCTATTTTCCTTAGAACCTCTGTTGCAATGCTGGCCATTGCTTTCTAAAAACATATCTCCTTATTAAGCCTGGGTAAAGCAATTCTTGTTGTTTTCCTTCTATTCCTCTACTTCAGTTATACTAGTTCTTTCTTCTTCTTTTAACTCTTAAAAACCCTATCAGTCACCAAGTTCAGTGTTTAGTTCTATTCCTCCCCTTGGAAATCTCATGCACTCAACTCTCAACTTAGGCAGAAATCTCTGTCTCTACACTTCTTGTCCTGATCTCCTTAAAACTGATACTTGAACATGCAAAGATCTTTTGGTCATCTTCACACAGAGGCACCAGCCACACTTTATTCAACATCAACAATTTAACCCTGCAATCACCTAGGATTGTACCTCACTGTAATTTTTTACTCCTCCTACTTTTTTTCTGCCTCCCACTCACTGGCAATCCCAACCATTCTCTCTCACTATTTCCATTTCCCTCTGCCATGTCCAGTCCACCACTTGGAAACATACTTCATGGGAAGCTTTCATCTTTTGGTTTGGACCAATAAACCACTGCTCACTAGCTTGTTCAACATTGACGTGGTATAAATTCTTTCTCAGCACTCATTTATAAGGAAAAGAACTATTAGTCCTACTAAATAAGATTACCTGAAACAGATCATGAGAAATACATGATCAGTCATGTTTCTTTTCTTGCTTGAAGTGTTAGGAAATCACAGAATATGATTTAATGTAAAGTTATAAAATGTTGTCTCTAATCTTCTGATCCCATTTTCTTTGAATAATGTTATGCTGCTCTGTTTGTTAATAGCCAACTAAAAACTGTTTATGCCTTGGGCTTATTGGAATCATGTGGAAGGTAATCTTGTGGTCTTTGTCTATTACATAAAGATGAAGTGCACAGATAGACTGGATTCATTAAATAAACTATTTGAGACTATGTCTCCATTCATAAAACTAGATAAGGCTAAGCAATTTCAACAGCAGGAAAAAATGAGAACCTATAAAAATATAACAGGAAAACAACAAATTAAATTGGTAGTTTTTAAAGTGCTGTTTTGAAACACCATTCCATAGCTATCATTGTTTAAAAAACTGATAATTATTTTGAAAGTTCTATTTATCAAGTGGATCAAACCATTTGTGTAATGTGTGTTGCATCCATGCAATCTGGATGCAAGTTTGATGAGCACAATAGCTTTGTTAGCACTATTAGGTGTGGATGGATTTCCACTCATTTGTATCAATTTTTAAAAAAAAATCAATGGGAGAAATCTAATTCCAGAGACATTAAATTAAGAGATTCAGACTATAACTTAGACTTACTTTTTAAATTTTTATATTCCTTATTTGTTTGCTTGTTTTCAGTAACAACAATTATGGGGCAGTTAATTAGCAGCCACCAATTTTTTCTGGAAAAAAGAAGAAAAATTCAATACAACAGTAGATGAGGTTTGATGTGGACTCAGATACACCAGATTTGTCCCATCTCCTTCAGTTTGTCGTCTTCTCTTACTACCCATCACTTGCAGCAATGCAAAGAGAACAAATTTATAGTCTTTCTATTTTATCATTCCTTAATTCTCTTCAAACAGCCTACAGATATGGCATATAACTCATTTTTGTTTCTAGAACTCTCCTTGTTAGGATGTTCATTACATATATACAGGCTGATCCCAACTAATGCACTGGTAGTAGTCCAAAAACTCACATTTAAATCAGTAACTAGGAATATGAAGCACATTTTCTTTTCAAAATGATTTTATATGCAATATATCGGTCTAATACCAACATACACAAGTCAAAATAGCTTCAGTATATTAAAAATGTACTAAATGTACATACTATATATTACACGTATTATATCTCATTGTTATCCTTGTCACTTGTTTTGTTTTTAGTTGAATTAATGCATACTCAAAGTAAATGCATAACGTGCACATCTTACATTCACAGTTGAATACATTTTTACATAGATTATACATATGAAATCACCATCTGGATCAATGTATTGAGTATTTCTACCACTCAGAAAGTTCCTTTTTTGCCTTTTTTTAGTCACTATCTATCTCATTCCATGGAGGTAACCATTATTTGTACTTTTATTCCCATAGATTGGCTTTGTTTGTTCATGAACTTTGTATCAGTGAAATTCTACATCAGATGGTCTATTACATCTTGGTTCTTTCTGGCAGATCCTTCAATGTTTTCATATGTATCAGAAGTGTTAAATTCTATTTTACAAGCATGTCACACATTATTCCTTCTCTTATTGACTTATCTGTAGCTAAAACTACTATGAATGCTTAATACTTAGAAGTACAATTGTTGGGTCATAGGGCATGCATATATTTATTTCAGTAGAAACTGTCAAAGGGTTTTCCTAGGTGGTTATGGCAATTTTCATTTTCACCATAAAAAAGACCAGTGTTAAAATTTCTCTATATTCTTGCAAAATTTCAAATTGTCAATAAATAATCACATTATTGAGTGTGTTGTTGTGTATATAATTATAGTTTAAATTTTCATTTATTTGTTAGAGAACAGATGTTGAAAATGGTTTTATGTGAATATTGCTCATTTTGATAGTCTCCATTTTTAAAAATATTTCTAGGTATACTTTATGTAGTCTGAAAATCAGTCTTATCTATCTCAGTGATTTTTTAAGAAGGGTAACAGTATGTTCACTACCATATGATTAACCAGAAATCCTGAGAGGTAAAATAATTTACCAAATATCACATGTGAAATACGTGGCAGAACAGTCAGGGGAATCAGTCTGCCTCAGTCAAAAGCCTGTCTCCTTCACAGCATCCTACAACATGGAGCCCATACTATAAGATATAATCAGCATATATGGCAAACTGTCCAGCAAAAAAGAGGCATCGAAGCATTTATCTCTAGGATAAAAGTATGAGATGTCCTGATTTCCCCCTTCCAGAATAGCGGGATTAAGTTATCATTAGTAGCTCATTGAGGTAGGGGTCAGGTATCTTGGAAAAAAAGAAAGTTAATGTGAGTAAAAAAAAAAAAAAATGCTGCATTTCACAAACTGTGCCTCAAGAAATACTAGTTGCAGGCCATATGCTTTGCTGTTCAGGGAGAAGTAGTGTAATATTGTAAAATAAATTATAGATGTTAAAAATGCCCCTTAGTACATTAAAGTCTATATACTTTGCCATTATATTTGTGTAATCCAGTATTTCTAAAATTATTTAACTGGTGAATCTTCCAAAGAGCATTAGTAAGGGTCTGTGAAAACTAGCATGCCATAGAAAAGTTTCACTTTTCCTTTTGATCATTCACTTTTCTTCTTGCTTGACTCACAACAGAAACCTATGGGATGCAAATCAATTCACACAAACACTGGAATGTGTGTGCAAAACTTTCAGCATACACTGAAATTAATAAATATCTTTAGAGCAAAAATTCAAATTCTCGTAAGCACTGATACAAACTACCATTCCAAGAAAAAGGTGCAGTGACAGCAGCAGCAAATACATGTGGAGGATACTAGTTCAGGAAAAGCAATCATTTAACATTTATACCATGAGGTAGCTACTAGAATGAACAACTGTATTATAATCTTAGAAACAAAAGGATGAAGGCACCCTCCAGCTGGTTCCTTCAAAGCAAAATTTATCGGCATTAATCTGGCCGTGAGTTTGAACAAACTCTAGAGATGGTGATGGTGAAGGACAGAGAAGCCTGGCATGCTGCAGCTCATGGGGTCACAATGAGTCAGATACAACTTAATGGCTGAATAACCACAATCCAACCAATGTCCAAATATCTCAAGGGCAGATGTTTGGGACATTCATAGGCACAGGGTTGTGGGTTTTTATCTTCAGTTTGGAAGGCAGGTAGGATTGGTCTGTTAGTTGTATAGCAATAGACTTCCCCTGTCATCACATGTTTATCATTCAAACCCATGAACCAGTATGAAAAGGCAAAGAGAACTGACACTGAAAGATGGACTCCCCAGCTTGGGAGGGGCCCGATATGCTACTGGAGAATAGCAGAGAAACAGCTCCAGCAGGAATGAAGAGGCTGAGCCAAAGCAGACACAATACCCAGTTCTCAATATGTCTGGTGGTGAAAATAAAGTGTGATGCTGTAAAGAACAAACTGGATAGGAACCTGGAATGTTAGGTCCATGAATCAAGGTAAACTGGAAGTGGTCAAATAGGAGATGGCAAGAGTGAATGAACATTGACACTTTAAGCATCAGTGAACTAAAATGGATGGGAATGAGCAAATTTAACTAAAATGGATGGGAATGGGCAAATTTAATGGGAATGGGTGGAAAGGGATGGGAATGGGCAAATTTAGCTCATTATATCTACTACTGTGAGCAAGAATCCCTTAGAAGATATGGAGTAGCCCTCATAGTCAACAGAAGCATCTGAAATGCAGTACGTAGGTGCAGTCTCAAAAATGAGAGAATGATCTCTGTTCACTTCCAAGGCAAACCATTCAGTGTCACAGTAATCCAAGTCTATGCCCCAACCGCTAATGCTGAAGAAGCTGAAGTTGAATGGTTCTATGAAGAGCTATAAGACCTTCTAGAACTAACACCCTCAAAAAATGTCCTTTTCATCATAAGGGACTGAATACAAAAGTAGGAAGTCAAGAGATACCTGGAGTAACAGGTAAGTTTGGCCTTGGAGTACAAAATGAAGCAGTGAAAAGACTAACAGAATTTTGCCAAAAGAATACACTGGTCATGGCAAACAGCATCTTCCAACAATACAAGAGACGACTCTACACATGGACATCACCAGAAGGTCAATACTGAAATCGGACTGATTATATTATTTGCAGCCAAAGATAGAGGAGCTCTATACAGTCAGAAAAAACAAGATGGGGAGTTGACTGTGGCTCAGATCTTGAACTCCTTATTACAAAACTCAGACTTAAATTGAAGAAAGTAGGGAAAAGCACGAGGCCATTCAGGTATGACCTAAATCAAATCCCTTACAATTATACAGTGGAAATGACAAACAGATTCAAGGGATCAGATCTAATAGATAGAGTGCCGGAATGGATAGAGGTGAACTGGACATGGAACAACAGACTGATTCAAAATTGGGAAAGGAGTACATCAAGACTTTATATTGTTATCCTGTCTATTAACTTCATATGCAGAGTACATTATGTAAAAATGCTGGGCTGGATGAAGCACAAGCTGGAGCCAAGATTGCCAGGAGAAACATCAATAACCTCAGACATGCAGATGACACCACTCTTATGGCAGAAAGTGAAAAGGAACTAAAGAGCCTCCTGATGAAGGTGAAAGAGGAGAGTGAAAATCCTTCCTTAAAACTCAATAAAATGAAGATCATGGCATCTGGTCCCATCACTTCATGGCAAATAGATGGGGAAACAATGGAAAAAGTGACAGACTTTATTTTCTTGGGCCCCAAAATCACTGCAGATGGTGACTGCAGCCATGAAATTAAAATACGCTTGCTCCTTGGAAGAAAGTTATGACAAATCTAACAGCATATTAAAAAGCAGAGACATCTTGCCAACAAAGGCCTGTATAGTTAAAGCTATGGTTTTTCCAGTAGTCATGTACGGATATGAGATTTGGACCATAAAGAAGGCTGAGCGCCAAAGAACTGATGCTTTTGAACTATGGTGTTGGAGAAGACTCTTGAGTCCCTTGGACTCCAAGGAGATCAAACCAGTCAATCCTACAGGAAATCAACCCTGAATATTCATTGAAAGGACTGACGCTGAGCTTAAGGTCCAACACTTTGGCCATGAGAAGAACTGACTCATTAGGGAAAACCCTGATGCTGGGAAAAAATGAAGGTAGGAGGAGAAGGGAACAGCAGAGGATAAGATTTTTTGGATGGCATCACCTACTCAATGGAAATGGATTTGAGCAAGCCCTCGGAGATGGTAAAGGACAGGGAAGCCTGGCGTGCTGCAGTCCATAGGGTCACAAAGATGGACATGACTGATTGCCTGAACCAAACTGAACTGATCATTTGACAGTAAATTGAGATAGTACACTCTGCTAGTATGCAAATTAAGTGGACAGTATTAAATATGTCTTCACATATTAATAAAGGAGCTCACTGCAGCTATGAAAGAAGCCAGAAGGACAATACGTACCTTATCATTACTAAATGTCTACTTAACTGAATATGCAGAGGTGTCCACATGGATTTCTGTTTAGTGATGTCCTTTGCAGCATTATTCATTACATACCCATCCCCCCCAACACACAGAGAGATACACACAGACATATATTTATACATGAATACAGGAATAGGTAAAGACACTAGTACATAAAGGGGGTTCACACTGACAGGGCCATTTAATAAATACAAAATTTATAAAGACCACAGAAATGATTAAGATATGTTATATCAATTAAATCAATAGAATATAGGATCTCTGTATAAATTCTATGTAAATCCTCGTTAGTGACACTAAGTTGAATAGTAGTCATTATCTTTGGATATGGCTATCACAAAAGGTATTTTTTTTTCTTGCTTTGTTTAAATGTATCTATTTTATGATGTTATAAGAAATGTCTAAAATATAATGATAACTCAAAATGTATACATAACTCTAAAACATTTCACATAAATATAATACATATATATTATGAAACCATATGTGCTTACATATTTCTGAATATGAACCAATCATAGTTTTTGATGCTGGTTTTAGAGGTTTTTATTGTTGTGATTAAAAAATGCACTTACCTGAAAAGTCAGACAATTATATATTAGAATTTATGTTGGATAAAAATATATTAGTAAAACAGAAGGTAAGTTGAAAAAATGCATTTAAGATATTTCATAGACACATAAAACTTAAAGAGAGACAAAAAGAATGCAAGAGGAGATGACAGATACTGAAATCATAGGACACTGAAATACAATTGACAATAATCAAGAATAAGTTGCTGATTGCAATTCATTTTTTTACACCTTTTTACAAAATAATTTGAAAAGGAAATATAAAATTAAAACTTTTCAGAACTTCACAAAAGCATTGAGATTGAATTCACAACGACCTCAATAAATTTGGCGAAGAAAAAGTTTTAAACTTCAAGAAAAGGGGGATATTATTTTGATGTAAGAGATCAAAAGCAAAAATCTTTCAAAGAAAGCAAATATTGTCTCCAGGCTCTCTGCTGTGACAGTGAGCATCAGAAGGTAACAGAGAAAAACCTTCAGTCTTACCAAAAAGGTGTAATCTAAGAACTCTGCTTTACCCAAGCAAGTTTTCATTTATTATGTGAAGATAATAGAAAGAAAGTTTTAGACCTGTGAACTTTCATAAAATTTACCACAAAGTTACCCATTTCATTCTGCAGAGGCTGAGAAAATAACTTAAGAAATAAAGAGAATTCCTGCACAAGGAAGTTGGTTACTATACACAAAGATCAGGAAATAACTGCTTATGTTAAAATTTAAGAACAAACAAGCATTTGTTGGCTTGAAGTAGACGTGTAGTTATAAATATATTTAAAGTTTTAGCATTAGAACTGGAAAAATGTTTCTGAACATTATGTCTGCTGTGAGGGGAAAGAAACATACAGAAAGACATTCATCCCTTACACAAAATGATAAAGAAGGAGGAAAGAAAAATTGTAATAGGGATACATAATGTTCCATGTTCAGTTCAGGTCAGTTCAGTCGCTCAGTCATGTCTGACTCTTTGCGACCCCATGTTAATTAGTTTTAATTTTAAATTCAAAAATCTAATGAGATCAAAGATTACCCTTATTAGTTGACAGAAGAAAATTATACCAAAAAATCAACAATTTACTGATGTCATTTAGTGCAGAAATGGAAAGATACATCAATGCAGCAATGTTAATATATTATTAGGCTAAAACAATTAAATTGCTCTTCACTCAAAATTCAGTGAAAAGAGAAAAGTTAACATCTCTCTCAATAAGGCAATTTCAAAAAATAGAAGAGTTTCTTTAGAAATAGCCACATAACCCCAAGCCAACAATTTAATAATGGCAAAATAATGGTGATTTTTCATTTTAGTTTCAATTTAGTAACAAAATTTAGTAACAAAAAAGAATATCTACTGCTATCAATACTGTTTAACATTGGAGATGCTCTTGATAATTCAAAAGCAAGAATGGATAGGGATATTGTCATAGAAATTAATGCTATTATTTTTAGATAACATTTCATGCATAGGAAGGAATCAGCTATATCCCTACTAGTCGTGATTTTAAAAAGTCAATCATGAATTCTGGTAAACAATACACAATTCAACATTTATGCACTTTAGTAAAGACCATTAGAAAAGTACAAAGGAAAGCACTATCAAAAAAGTTTGCATGATGGTAAAATCTTTGCCATTCTTCCTTCTAGCAGCAACAAAATTCTTCTGAAAAATCCACCCTCCCCCACAAAAAGGGCTGTTAATAAAATTTTGAGTTTTAGAAAAAGATGTGAATAAATGAAAATGAAAATATATAAAATGAATGTGGGTCTCTCAATTAATGTTGTGTGTATTTATATATGCATGTATATATATATATGTGTAAATATACAGGCTTAACACAATTCCAACTATTACTAACAACAATATACACAGTCTAAATACAATAAACTAATTTCTACACAATTCCAAATAGTAAATATTATATGAATATAATATATACATAGGTTTAGCATGATTCCAAGCACAATAAAAATAATTTTTGAAAATATGATTACTGATTGAAAAAATGCTGAAGAAATTAATGAGTGATGCTTAAAATATAACTAATTTATTAGGCTGTTGTTGTTACTATTGCAAATACTATGGTTCTTCCTGTCTATGATTTGTTAAATGATGGAATTTTTGTTTTAATCCTCCAAATATCTAATAAGGACGGTTTATGATGGCCCTTTTTTCAAATGATGTGAGAAAAATGGTACTCAGGAAACAATATTTTGCCTGAATTTACACAGAGAAAATGATAGACTCAAGACTTGAATGTAGGCAGACACTACATTGAACACTACTGTTCAATCATTTGAAAACAAATAAATAAATCCTCTCAGAAAACAATGCTTCTGATATCGTGGGCCTTTCACTAAAGCAGAAAATTAGATAAGCAAAATAGAATGCAGAATATACAGTTTCAAATTTCAGGCACCTGAAAATCACAAATAAAATTTTTAAAAAAGGGTAAAGTGAGAGTTTCAAAACAGGGGAGAATTATTAATAGACAGGTTTGTGACAATTACATAGCAATTCAGGGGAAAGGAGAAATTAGAACCACAATTCACATATTGCTTTAAAATAACTTTTCTGTTGAACATCAAACTTACACCATCTATCAGTTATGAATATACAATAGAGATACTGAATGTGCTATATATCCAGATACCCTAAGGATGGTGGTGCCAGTCTGCCACACAGAGGTTAACCTTCGGTCCTATCTACTCTGGCCAGTGACCAGACATTGCCCATCTGTCCTCAATCAGAACACATGGTCAATTGCTCTGATGCCTGCCAGGCGTAAGCACCATGAAGAGATGCAAGTAAAGGTTTTAAGCTATTATGCAATCCTAATACTACCAATAGTATGGCTGGGAGAAATATCAACAACCTCAGATATGCAGATCATACCACTCTAACGGCAGGAAGAGAAGAGGAACTAAAGATCATCTTGATGAGGGTGAAAGAGGAGAGTGCAAAATCTGGCTTAAACTCAACATTCAAAAAATGAAGATCATGTCATTCAGTCCCATCACTTCAGGACAAATAGAAGGGGAAAAGGTGAAAGCAATAACATATTTTCTCTTCTTAGGATCCAAAATCACCGTGGATGGTGACTGCAGCCACGAAATTAGAAGACGCTTGCTCCTTCGAAGGAAGGCTATGACAAACCTAGACAGAATATTAAAAAGCGGAGACATTGCTTTGCCAACAAAGATCCAGATAGTCAAAGCTGTGGTTTTCCCCATAGTCATGTCTGGATGTAAGAGTTGGACCATAAAGAAGGCTGAATGCTGAAGAATTGATGTTTTCGAACTATGGTGCTGGACAACACTCTTGAGAATCCCTTGGACAGCAAGGAGATCAAATCAGTCAATCCAAAAAGAAATTAATCCTGAATATTCATTTGAAGGACTGATACTAAAGCTGAAGCTCCAATACTTTGGCCACCTGATGCAAAGAACTGACTCATTGGAAAAAACCCTGATGCTGGGAAAGACTGAAGGCAAAAGGAGAAAAGGGTGGCAGATGATGAGATGGTTGGATGGCATCACCAGTTCAATGGACATGAATCTGAGCAAACTCTGGGAGATGGTGAGGGATAGGAAAGCCTGGCGTGCTGCAGTCCACGGGGTAGCAAAGTGTCGGACAAGACTTAGCGACTGAACAACAACAATGACAGAGCTATCAGTACATAGTTAGGGAAATGCTAGAATTTCAGTAGCACAGAGGCAGACTGAAAACTTGATGCTACTCTTAGTAGTTGTGGGATGTGAGAATGAGCAACTGCAAAAAGGCAATAACATCGACAAATTTACTGTACTGTTTCAACAATAGAAATAATTTGCATGTAAAACACCTGCATAATTCTTGGAGCATCACTTAATAAGTTGTTTTCTCATGCTTTTATTATTAATATGTTGATGATGAAAGTCATTATTATTGGAAAGCTCTAAAAACGAGAGAAAGCATTTTTAGAGACACTGTTATTGATTGTGTCAATACAAATACAAAAGAGAGATGGTGAGCAAGATGTGGTAGGAGTAGAAAATTCTGCCAAAGGACCCTAAGCATATTTCTCTTCTTTACAGAGAATACAAACATAATTGCTGCCCAGATATGCTATCAGTCCCCTGCCTTTCAGGGACTCTGTTCCCTAACATACTTACCTTCTCCTGCCTTCCTGCTGGGAGCACCCAAGAAGACAGCCCTTTGTGTCAATCTCCTTTCATGAGTCAATTTTATCTACCTTCAAGACTCTAATCTTTACCTCAACAGTTTCTACACACACTCAGCATCCTTTTCATGTTACCTGTCCTCCAAATAAATCACAAATTGTAATAAAATCCACACCCTTTCACTTGACACATAGGAAAAATATGTGCCTACAAATATATTTCCTATACAGAAAATGAAAAGAAAAATAGAAAAAAGTAGAAATGCATGTGAATATATGTGAGGAGATAAAAGAGGCATAGTTGTAATTAGAAATGATCATCAATTACATAAATATGTGAACATGTGTGTGTGTGCTCAGTCAGGTGAGACTCTTTGTGACCCCATGGACTTAACATGCCAGGCTCCTCTGTCCCTGGGATGCTCCAGGCAAAAATACTGAGAGTAGGTTGCCATTTCCTTCTCCAGCGGCCTTTCCCAACTCAGGGATCAAACCCACGTCTCTTTTGTTTCCTATTTTGGCAAGCAGACTCTTTACCACTAGCACCACATGGGAAGCCCATAATATGTGAATGTATGACATGAATATCAATCCTTTAAATATTGAATAATATATTTATAGGCACACAATAAAATAAACAAAGCTGGAAAAACACATTGTAACCAAGAATGAGGAACACGTGGAGTAGAAGGAGGGAAGGAAAGAAACAACAACAGAAAAACACTACGGAGGAAATATTTATTCAAAGCAGAGAAACGTAAACTAAAAACAAATCTCATTTAATTTTGCAAACGTGAAATAAGACAAGGCTGAAGATAATATGTTAAAATTGAACTCTTGGATGGTATATCTATATGTACAATATTTTAAAAGGCAAATAATATAAGTAATATGTGAAAAAGAATCCACAAAACTGATCATTCCTTTGAAACAGAAATCTCACATTTAGGACCATATTTTAGAGAAATAAGTTTTATACATATAGAAAAGATCACATGTTACAAGATGCTCTTTGCAGCATTTTTGTAATGCCAAAATTTGGATGCAAGCTAAAATTTCAACATTAAGGAATGATGATATAAAATTACTATAAATTGATTCAACTGGGTTTTTATGAAGATTTTAAAATATATTTAGAGAAGGAGAGAAAATTTTATATGACATAAAAATAGCACACTACAAATTGCCATGTTCAGTCCAAGGCGGTTCTGATAAATTAGATACATATGTGGAAGAAGTATGCAAAACACATCATAAAGTAATCTATAATTGTGTTAGATTAATGGAACCTTAGATATTGTAATTTATAAGACAATATTTGGTGTTATTCTATTTTCTTTCAGTAAGTACATTTAAAATATGTGTTATTATATACTGCTGATTATACATGATCAAAAGAGTAACTATGATTTGCTTTTCATTGTGTTCCTATTGCAGAAAGTGAATGAACAAAACAAATCCAGAAGTTTTCTCACTATAAACATATGAAATTTAACTAACAACTTTTAAACACACATAGCTTCAGGCAAGATAGAAATCCCAAGTGCCCAGGAAGAAAGAAATTGAAAGTAAGAGCAATTAAATGGTGAGCTGATATTCTGGGGTGGGTGAGGAGGACAAAGTGGAAATAAGCAGTGACTAACAGGATCCTTGAAATTTAGTATCCACATCAGGATAGGAAATAAGGTGTTAGGACTATACAAGGTTGGAGGTTGAAATAAATCCCTATTTACGATGGTATTCTCATTAAACTGATCTAGAAAAACCTGCTTACTGGTTCAGTGGGACCATAAGCAAACAAACTTCTCTACCTTGGCTCTGAATGGGGAGGCGGGGGGAAAGACTTGTAGAAATTGGTCACTACTTGTCTTGGAAACTAATTTTCTTATATGAAAGTCAATATGCCAAAAACTTAATATAAAACTTGATTTTGAACTAGAAATTTTCCTAGGATACCTGGCAGAAGCAAATCTACACTAGAAGAATTTATTATACAACAGACCACATAGGGTTTACAAATAGAAATAAAACAAATTTCCCTGCAAGTAGAATTTTATTAAAAATAAGGAAAACAATCTGCCTTGAGTGTAACCAGACACAAAAATAGGAATCTTCATGCCTAAGTTAATGAAATGATAATCTAAAAAGGGACTGTAAGACACCAGTCTATTGATTAAAAGGGAAAAATAAAATTCATATGGTAAGAACTTTTATATACAAAGTATATAATAACCAAAATAAAATGTATTTTTATATTTGAAAAGAGAATTTGTGGACTGATAGAGCTAAGTCACTTAGAATATGAATATAAGGGCTAAGTGTCATCAAGTAGAGAGTCCAAAATTTATCTAATATTAGCTACAGTAAAAGAGACTAGAAAAAAATAACGCTAAAGCAGTATTTTAAAGAGATAATGGTTGAGAATTTGCAGAGGTGGTGAATGATATGAATTCCCAAATTAAACATTTAGAGTCTAAGGAGGACAACACCTTGAAACATTTGGGTGAAAATGCAGAATACCAAAGACAGATATTTAAATTATCCATAAAGAAAGGTTTATTAGTGCAAAACAAAAAACATAAAATACTTAAGGGAATGACTGTACTCTTAATGGCGAACAAGTTCAGAAGTGGTTGTATGCATATATACATGCTTATATAAATAATGCTTCATGACCAAACAGGACTTACCCCAGCAATTCAAAAATAGTTCAACATTATCCTACGTATACATTTAATTCCACGAAATAATAGATTAAAGAAAAAATATATACTATTGCTAGTAAATATAGGAAACCCGTTTGGCAAAAGTCAGTATATATTTATGGACTAGACATAGAAGACAAGTTCTTGAACCTAGTAAAGATTACTGAAAACTTTAGTGATATCACACTTTTGATAAAACTGAAAAAGACCATCTTAAAGACAGGGAGATAATAAGGAGGTACACTATTCATGCTTTTCTTCAACAATGTTCTTGATTACAAAGCAGGGAGATATAAAGATAAAAAATGAAGAAACAACTCACAGATAATGTAGTAATGTAGTTTTCCACACAGAAAATTTAAACTGTTCTAAAATATGTTTAGGAAGTTCATTTTCATAACAAAATATCAGAAAAGCAACAAAATACCAGAAAAATATCTTTTAAAAAGGTAGCATTTACAAAAGGAATAAAACTGAAAGGAACATGGGGAGAATTTAACAAAATAATTGGAGAAATTTATAAAATATGATTAAGGACAAAAGACGATTTTCTTTTTCCAGGAAAATAATTTTCCTTGGAAGAAAGACCATTAAAGACAACAAAGTATTGAGCTATAGATGCAGTGAACATTCAGTTAAAACCCCAGTTAAACTTTTTATGAAACATGAAAAGCTCTAGGTAAAGCTCAAGGAACAGTAAAAAGAGAGATAGTGATGTAAGAATAAGAAAGGGGGAATTCACATGTGAGGTATTAAAATATAACTCTATAGCCAAATAAAATTATAACAGCAAATGGTTTGAGTTAAAAACCTTCCTGTTCTCTAAAAACATCACCATGATTTATGTAAAACATAAATGGATAGGATTATGCTTATTGTTGCAATGGAACATTTTTTCCATTAATAATTTTAATTTTTAGATTTATATCTTTCTCATCAAGGTAGAAACACAGGAACCACATTTACCATAGCCTAGATATTCGAGGGAATATCTTGGTCACATCATCTGTAAACACCAATAATAGAAGTATGAAAACTTGCAGAAAGATGATTACACTAACTTCCTGACCTTCTGGAGAGAAAGAGAATGGGGAAAATGAGGTAGACCAGGGTCTATGCTATGAAGACTATCCTGTGCATTGTAGGATATTTAGCAGCATATCCTGTGGTGCTGGAAAAGACTCCCTTGGACTGCAAGGAGATCAAACCAATCAATCCTAAAGGAAATCAACTCTAAATATTCATTGGAAAGACACATGCTAAAGCTGAAGCTCCAATACTTTGGCCACCTGACGCGAAGAGCTGACTCCTTAGAGAATACCCAATGCTGGGAAAGATCAAAGGCAAAAAGAGAATGGGACGGCAGAGGATGGATGATCTAGACAGCATCATCCACTCAACGGACATGAATATAAACAACTCCAGGAGATGGTGAAGGACAGAGGAGCCTGGGGTGCTATAGTCCACAGGGTCTCAAAGAGTTACACATCACTTAGCAACTGAACAACTACAACAATTTCCTCTACACATAAGATGACAATAATGTCCCAAATCCCAATCCTGAAAATCAACTGTCACTATAAATGATCAAAAGTCCCCTGGCAGCAAAATTGCCTCCCGTTTAAAACTACTGTAGGAGACTAAATCTTTAGTATTCATCCTCAAAATGAGAAGGGCCACCAAGGAAACATGAGAGAGATGAATTAAAACATGAGAGGCAAAGTATCAACATCTATTGAATATGAGGGGCATGAGTGTCAGTCACATTAGTGTCTGTACTTCTTACAAATTTTTGGAGTTTTTGAAAATTTAGTGTCACCAGATAGTATAGCAGTACAGCTCAGTTGTTAATCATGCTGGCTATAGTTTAGCACTGTCTTGGTTTGTAATCTGGCTTAATTTTTAATATTTATATGATTTTGTACCAGCTTTCCATTTTCTCCAAACCTCAGTTTCAAATCTGATAATTGTGAAAATTCAATGAAATAGCCCATACAAAAGCCTTATTTAGCACACTGCCTAAAACATAATAGGCACTCAAAAACAAAGTTCTTCTACAATTTTAACTAATATTTCTTTGTTATAAAAGTCACTATAGAAGCATTTATGATATGTGGAAAAATAAGTTATCATTAGTCAGAGACTTAACCAAAAATGATTTTTTTTTTTAACCAAAGAGATTCTAAAAATATTGTACGGCCAATTTTAGCTTCAAAATGAAAACTAGAAAGTAATTATTTGACTGGAAAAATGTGATCAAAAATAACACACAAAACATCAGCAGCAGTTAAATACTGAGGAAGCCGTAAGTCCAGACACACACAAAGAATGATTTGTATTGTGAGTCTTTTAGTCCGTGCCCCATGTCAAAATAAACACACAAGTGAAAATATATCCAGTAACAAAACTTTATGAAATATAAAATATGAAAATTCTTGCTGCATGCTAGTAAATGCAAGATGTTCAACATAAATTTCAAATTACAGGATTCATTACTTTAATTAGAATAAGGTAATTAACTGGTTTTCTCAAGTCCTTATTTACAAAGTGTTAGAATAAGTTTAGAGAGAAGAAAAGTGTGAAACTTCTGTTTGGCTTTAGCACTTCATACACAATGAACCTGTTTTCCAATACTTAAGTCACTGACACTGAAACTTGTTTTATAAAATTCAGAACATCTTAAAATTAAATGTTTGTGCTATTAAATTTTTAAGATTCATGTAACAGGAGTGGGACTTCACCTTTCAGTAATTTAAAATTAATGTCCCCAAACTGTGGTCCACAAATCTTGAATTATTTTAACATAGGATGTCTAGTAAACCCATTTTTAAAGCAGGATGGAGTACTGGGGGCTGGCAGGGATATGTGAAGATTTCAGGGAAGTACGAGCAACTATAATCTATAAGCTACTTTCATTTTGGCAAGGCTGAATAGGAGGCTGGGCCAGCTGGGCTATGAACAGTTAACAACCTTCTTTTGAACTAACCCAATGCTTGGAGAAACATGAAATGTTCAGAACCAGATTTTTTCTTTCCCTTTTTCTTCAGTGCTTACATGGTTAGAGTTCTCTTAAATACAAAAGAAAAAAAACAAACCACTGATGACACCGTGTGTGCGCTGCATGCTAAGTCACTTCAGTCATGTCCGACTCTCTGCCACCCCCTGGACTGTATCCCGTTAGGCTCCTCTGTCCATGGGATTCTCCAGGCAAGAATTCTGGAGTGGGTTGCCGTGCCCTCTTCCAGGGGATCTTCCCGACCCAGGGATCGAACTCCAGTCTCCTCTATCTTCTGCACTGGTAGGCTGGTTCTTAACCACTAGTGCCAGCTTGGAAGACCCTGATGACACTCTACAAAACTCAAATTGAATGCATACCTCACATATCAAAACTGTTTATACAGTGATAAGAGAACAGCTTCCATATGATTTCAAAACCTTTAGACCATGAAATTTTTGCACCTTGTTTTATGTCCCTAGATAAGTTCCAGTATTTCCTGGTTCATAGTCTATGGGAATTTGAACAGAATTTGTATCTTGCTGCTGTGTGAAAATCGTATAAATCTTAATTGTGTTGAATTGGTTCATAGTGCTTTTCAGGTCTACTTTTCTATTCATTCTATTAATTTTTGAGAGTTCAATATTGAAACTCCAAGTAAAAATCTTTTTTTTTTCTACCAGACTCTTCTTAACTTTTATTTAATGAGGCTTAGAAAAATTTAAGTTACTCCTGTGGCTCACATTATATCAACTTAAAAATAACAGTAATATATAATGGAACTATATGTAACTTTGTTCTGTATTTTGCTAGTCTCCTGTAAATGTGTTATCATATTCTCATGATACAAAAAATGAAAGAAAATAACTTAAAAAAAGACAAAAGATACAAATTTAAAAAACAATTTTTTCTATTAAGAAAATCATTATAATAAAAATGTATTTAAAACAATTTCAAAAAGATACTCAGAAAAATATTTAAATGGAATGTGTTATAGCATTTTCAAACAATCAAATTTGAGGAAAGAAAGATATTACAAATAATTTAGTAGTTAACTTACTGTATTATGATTATTTCATTATATATAGTCATCTAAAATTTAAATTGTTATAGTGCCCTACAATATTGAAAATTCATTCAAGTGCTTCATATTGGCCTACATGAAAATTTGACATTATTTGTCATGTGACACATGTGGCCACATTAAATTCAGTCAGCTTTTGTGTAGTTTTGGTTCTTAAGAAAAATTCAAAGATAACCTAACCCTAACCCAAAAGATTAGCATAGATAATGAAGATGGAATATTTCAGAAAAACCAAAATGCAACTTGCAAGTAGAAACATTTCTATCAAACTCACATACCAGAGGAGATTTAATTCCTCTAAAGATATGTGAACTCAAAAACCAACTTAGTTGTATTTGTGTGCCTTCCATTAGCACATTTCATTTTATCTAGAGATAATTATATAACATATCAAAATTCAATGACCAAATTTCCGGAAAATCTTTCAGATAAGTATGCACTTATCCAGGTTGAAGAAAATTTCAGAAATTACTCTGTTGTCTATAGATCAAAATGCTATATTTCCCTTATAAAAATTGCCATAGAATAAGTAAGAAAATTTAGCAAAATATTGGCATAAAATTTCCAAAGAAATTCTAAAATGAAATTCTGAAGCTAATGTATAAATCACATTCTATGTCTAAGAAAACATAATTTTTATTAAAAAAGTACAGAACAAAGAGTTTTTAAAAGATCCTTCAAAACGATAAAGAATTCTTAAATGGTTCAAAACCAACAAAGAACTTTATAAAAGACAATGTAATTAAATTAGAAGCAAAGTTTTCTGGTTGCAGTTTTACTTACAGAGTGTTGAGTAGGCTAAAATAAATGGAATAAATAGAATACTCATTATCTTAGACTTTTTAGAATGCTAAGAATCTACTGCACAGATTTTTCAACATCCAAATTAGTATCTAGTTATGATATTCCAAACCCTTTTCAGGCATTTACACAGAGGGTAGAACAACAATTCTATGGCTACTTGTCTATCATATGGACAACACTGACTAACTTTCAGATTTCAATCTTTTAAATAGAAACACATATCTTTCTGGAAAATGTGACGACAAAAGAAATACCTATAGTAACCACTCTTTGAAAGTCACTGAAGAAAATAAAGGGAACCCAAAAGAGAAATCAAAACTTAATCTGCATTCTAATTGGGCATGACTTCCACCTATACCATTCACTCTGTTAGGCATTAAGAGGAAAATTAAATAAGAAATTGCATATGCCTAACAGGGTGAGTCAATGTGATGTGATAAATACTATCTTGACATCAAACTATGTAATACATTCAGAGATTAATAAATAGGAAAAGAAGAGCAATAATTTTCATAAACTTCAAAAACAGTAAAGAAGAAAGAAAGGAACACAGCATGCAAAAGACCATAAAGAGATGAGTGGAAAAACAGCCCCTCCATTAAGAAAAGAAAATTAAGTAAATACAATTTCAACACTACAGAAAAATGTTTTAAAAATAGGGGCTGTGAGGAAATGAGGGTAAAATGAGTAAATAGATTGATTGAAATAAAGAGCTATCAATCCTAAGAGAATAAATAGAAAAATTAATGCAAGTGTAGAATTCATTAGATTTAAAACATTAAATTACATACTATGCTTTGATGAACTAAGACATGAAAGAGAAGCTTTTCATTAAATAAAAGTCTATAACTATAAAGGTAGAAATGGTATGATCAAAGTTAAAAGACAATTGCAATGAAGAAGAAAACAAAAGGAGGTTAAAGGCCAACACTAAAATATTGCAATATAACACTTTCTCTTGCCCCACTCACAGCTAAAATTAGATAGAAAGAAATCTGCATATGTGCAGCCATTTCCCCCTTTCCATTCATCATTAACCTTAACGCACTCAGGGATTACTTTCCCTTCCTCCATTAATCCTTGGAAGCTGGTCCTGCTGCCATTACTAATGATGCTCCTCATGCCTGGGTAAACAAAACTGGGGGGACGTTTTAGTCCTCATTGTATTTCATTTCTCAATAGCATTTTTCACAATTGACTACTTTAACGTCTTTCATATATTCATATGTGTTTCATTTATATTGTGATAAATTCAACAATAAAAATTAAGCATTCATTAAGTATCTGCCATAATCAGGCACACTTTTAGACAATAAGCATATAATAATGATTAAACCTAAGAAAATGTATTGCCTTCATGAAACAAATTCTACTCACAGAGATAAGAAAGAAACGAAGAAATAAATGTTAACTATTTAAATGAGAAAGAAAATAAGATAGTATCAAAAAATGTTAAAGGAGCCTTAAAATAAAACTGTATATCCACCAAGAGTTAACCACAATCTATTACAGCAAAGGTAAGCATACAACCTCTCAATGATAGTGTTGATTTTTGTCACAATTTTTCTAATAAAAGTACATGATGGCATGTTTTACATGATCATACTTGATTTTTATAATACATGGCTTTGTAAAAATATCCTAAAGATCCTTATGTTCTCAAGGGGTTATAAAAATGTTGATATTCAAGTGATTCCATTTTTAATACAGTCCATCCCATTTTTTCTGTCATTTTTCTCTTCATCAAATGCTAACAATTCTGCTAGATCCTCAATTGTTAACTACTTGAGTGTGAATGGAAGCTTTCTCCTAATTCATTATGATTAACTTCATGAATCAGTTCAGTTCAGTTCAGTCACTCAATTGTGTCTGACTCTTTGAGACCCCATGGACTTCTGCATGCCAGGCCTCCCTGTCCATCACCAACTCCCGGAGTTTACCCAAACTCATGTCCATTGAGTCGGTGATGCCATCCGACCATCTTATCATGTGTCGTCCCCTCCTCCTCCTGCCTTCAATATTTCCCAGCACCAGGGTCTTTTCCAAGGAGTCAGTTTTTTGCATCAGGCAGCCAAAGTACTGACACTTCAGCTTCAGCATCAGTCCTTTCAATGAATATTCAAGACCGATTTCCTTTAGGATTGACTGGTTTGATCTCCCTGCAGTTCAAGGGACTCTCAAGAGTCTTCTCCAACACCACAGTTCAAAAGCATCAATTCTTCGGCGCTCAGCTTTCTTTATAGTCCAACTCTCACATCTATACACAACTACTTGAAGGACCATAGCTTTGACTATAAAGACCTTTTTCAGCAAAGTAATGTCTCTGCTTTTTAGTAGGCTGTCTAGGTTGGTCATGGATTTTCTCCCAAGGAACAAGCATTTTTTAATTTCATGGCTGCAGTCACAATCTACAGTAATTTTGGAGCCCAAGAAAAGAAAGTCTGTCACAGTTTCCATTCTTTCCCCATCTATTTGCCATGAGGTGATGCGACCAGATGCTATGATATTTGTTTTTTGAATGTTAAGTCAAGTCTTAAACCAACTTTTTCACTCTCTTCTTTCACTTTCATCAAGAGGCTCTTTAGTTCGCCTTTGCTTTCTGCCATACGGGTGGTGTCATCTGCATATCTGAGGTTACTTATATATTTCTCGCAGCAATCTTGATTCCAGCTTGTGCTTCATCCAGTCTGGCATTTCACATGATGTACCCTGCATATAAGTTAAATAAGCAGGGTGACAATAAACAACCTTGATGTACTCCTTTCCCTATTTGGAACCAGTCTGTTGTTCCATGTCCAGTTCTAACTGTTGCTTCCTGACCTGCACACAGATTTCTCAAGAGGCAGGTCAGGTGGTCTGCTATTCCCATCTCTTGAAGAATTTTCCACAGTTTGTTGTGATCCACACAGTCAATGGCTTTGGCATAGTCAATAAACTTAACCACTAGCTTTGTATGTAATATTTATTGACCCTAAACATTTTGACTGACTTGATAACTCCACTAGATCATAAATTTCTGGAATGTAAGGAGTTTGTTTTGTTCACTATTATATGCCCCACATCTATATGCATACATAGCATACATTGTGTTCAAAAAATAATTGATATATTAGGACATAAAGTAGCCTTTAATTCTTAAAGACTATATATTGATGAGATTTATGTTTGCAAGTGAGGTTACTTTATATAACCCAACCGATTAGCTTTTATTTCATAAAATTATTAGCCATACATCCTTTTTTTCCATTGAGAAATGCACATTTGCAATTATCCTGCACATTTTTATCAATTAAAACATAAGAATTAGAGCTCTGAAGACAAAAAGCTTACTGTATTTTATGAAATTACTTTTAATTTGTATGGCAATTGTGAAGAATTAGGCTGTAAAGGTCAACATGGAATTTATGGGCCTAAGTGCTGTCTTTTTCAGTGCAACTCTACATGGCCAACTAAAGACAATGACCAGCATTATTAAGATTCATACGGGTGACAATATATGTCCACATATCATCTATAAGAGAAACAAAGATTTTTGGTCCCATAAAAAGACATTGAGGCTGACTTTTAGAGAGGAAGCTGTATTTCTGATGAAGACAACTGCAGAATTTGTAGTTTCTTTTAAGAATATTTGATCAATTGTTGAGGACTGTGTCTAATAAATACAACATGACCTGTATCTTATATTATTTTTTAAAGTAAATTTTTAGTATTTAGAGATATTTATACTCTAAAGTTAAAAATACATTCTTTCTTTTTCTCTCAGAGTATAATGATTTATATATTATATGTATATATATAATGATTCACACATATCTCAAGAGTATAATAATTCACATATTTGTTCTTCTAGACTCTCAACTTTTTAAGTATACTTTTAAAGTAAGCAATATACACACAAATACACTTCTCTCACCTATAATACTATTAATTATACTTAATAATCACAATCTGTTTCAGTCATGTACACTAATGTAATAATTATAGCTTAAATCACCCACTGAGTAAAAGTAGATAGTACCATATCTATTTGACATACTGTATTCAACATTAATCTCTCTGTTTCTTAGCTTAGCATAAATTTGTATACCAGCTGCCTTCTTGTAATTAACACGTTGGGATTTAGGAGCAGTAGATTTTGCTTGTAACAAACTTTCCATCAAGTCGACATCTGTGATTTATACCTCTGACTCACTTTCAATATATTTACATAATCAGTTCAATTTAAGCCCCGATTATACATTCTTCTTACATTTTTATAAGCAGTATCCCCTAAAGATGGTTAAAGAGTAAATCAAAGTGAAGTTTAATTTTTTCTCCTTTTTCTAATCAAAACACTTATCATGAACATATAATCAAATTTACTGATTACTTGCATTTATTTTAAAGAAAAAATATAATCTTTTATTTTCATAAATGGTATATAAGACCATTACAAAGATACTCTGCTCTAATTACTATCATCATGATAAAATTACTTGTATGTTCAGAGACTTATATTTTTAATATATTTTTAAGATTTAGTAGAATTTGGCCTTACACTAATCTTTTGAAACATGTTTAGATGTCAGTACTCCCATTTAACCACTAATGAAACTGAGGTTCAAAAAGGTTAGATGACTAGATTAGGAGGGTGGAACTCTCAAGGTCATCAGTTTTATGGTTTGTTTTTGAAAGTACTTCAGAGTAGACTCCAGGTCTTTCCTTCCAATTAAGGAATTTTTCCATTCAAACACATTGTCATTAAAGACAGGTAACTGTAAAACTTGAAAATATTTTCAAATTATAACACAAATACAAGGTGTCATTTAAAATATTTTTCAGATAAATCTGGTGTTTTCTAAGATTATTTAATCACAGTATAATTAACATCTGTTTTAGATATTGTATATTAGAATAATAATTTTAATATAATATTTGTTCTGAAAGATTCTAGCTTAGGCAAATTATAGCTTATAATGTATCATTATGAAAATTCTAGAAGGCATATTTGACATTGTTAGCATGCTTATTTGGTTGTCATATATCACTGGAAATAAGATGTACATAATTACAAAGACTCTGTCTTAAAAAAAGAATATTGCTAATGTTTTCAAGTTTTACTTCAATGCAAATAGCTGATAAAATGTCAACTAAATTTTACTTATGTGAGAAATATGTATGTTAACATTGCTTTTGCCTAATTCTTGTCTGCCCATCATTTTTTGTAGACTATAATGACACTTCATTAGCAAATTTTAATATGACTATGATGAATTAACAATTAAAATATTTTATAGAGATTAGAATACATTTTAGAAGAATAATATGATTTAAAAATATTTTAGTAGGAAATAACTTTCTTTGATATCTGTATCCCAGTTTCTTCACGTTGCACAATCACAAAGAAGATTAACAGAGAGAAATGGAGAGTTACCAGGAACCAGAAAGAATATCTCAGAATTAAAAGAGTGCGCTGGGGTACTTTACTGATAGAATATCTCTCTTCTGCAAAGCCATGTCAGAGTTATTCAGAATTGAGAGATACAAATAAGGATTAGAATTTAAATGGAAAACACGCTTCATTTCAATACTTATTTCACAATTGTTCTGTTGTTAAGGGAGGAATCTGGGCTTCCAGATGTCAGGTTTATTGTGATCAGAGATTTCCTCACCTAAAATGAATCTCCATCCACCTTTTACTATTCTCCTACAGACATTGGGTCTGCCTAGAATTATCCTCTGTTACTAAAGTGTGATAACTCAAACAGCTTTTATGAACCAGGAGCTATTGTAAGTGCTTTGCATTTATTACCTTGTATAAGTATATACAGGTATATAACAGGCAAAAATTTCAACACAGATTAAAGATTCTATCATACTTAGAAATTCATGTAATTCCTAAGTAGAAAGATAAAGATTACAAGAAAGTCTGTAAGCTATAAATATACAATTAAATAATGAATCCTAAAAAATGACTTCTGGTATGGGGCATTTCAAATCAGAAAAATTATAGCTAATGATATATAATGTCATTCAGAAGCTCTATCTAGAAGGAGTAGAATTTAGCCAGTTAAAATCCTTGATTAAGGAAAATAGTGAGCTTATGTTTCAGATACAATATAGAAAGAGTAGACATTTGGCTAGCTGAGTTTACACTTTATCAGGTTTTTATTTTAGAATTGTGTATGTTTGGGTACATCAATAATATCTATTTTCTAACAATGTTTGACTGATTTATTAAAATACTTAAACTATATTCTTAATCTAGAGTATATTTTAATATATACTAATACTTTAAAATATACTAAATACTACTGGGGCTTCCCTGGTGGCTCAGAGGTTAACGTGTCTGCCTGCAATGCAGGAGACCTGGGTTCGATCCCTGGGTCGGGAAGATCCCCTAGAGAAGGAAATGGCAACCCACTCCAGTATTCTTGCCTGGAGAATCCCATGGATGGAGGAGCCTGGTGGGCTATAGTCCACGGGGTTGCAAAGAGTCGGACACAGCTGAATGACTTCACTTTCACTTTCAATACTACTACTTTAATATTGAGAAAAAATTCATAATTGTCACTCATTTTCTTAGAATCTTAGTTTAATTTTACTGACAGTTACCAAAAAAAACTTATTTAATGAAGATGACATATAGGGCCCTATTATAACTTATTTTCTAGGAGAGGTTTCAGTTTTTGTCAGAAACTTCCAATGAAAACAAAAATGTATTCAGAAATAAAATTTCCCAAATATGTACCACACTATTCACAATCTATTGCATTTATGAGACTGAATCAGGCAAAGAGAGATGACCCTTGCTTTAGAGAATAAATCATTATTTAGAAGCAAGTTTTTTCCATTGGTTTCAGCATTAGGAATAGTTAGCATATAAACTGTTAACATCTTAATACCTATATTGTTTTCTGCATAGTAAATTGCATATGATATATACATGTATACTAAAGGTTCACAATCAACAGCCACACCATTCTCTTGTAATGTTGTATTCTCAGCCTCTGATACACTGACACACAGTATGTGCCCAAGAAGTCTTAATTTAATGAGTAAATGAATTTAAGCATCTACTTTTGACATGTGTAAATTTAGTTCATGTATATTTCTATTTGGGCATTTTTAAACTGTATGTTATTTTGAAGAATATTCATATTTTCTGAAAATTTTATGGTGGAAAGATTATTCCTCTTATTTCCATCATAAACATAATGGTGTATATACTGAATTACTTTCAACCTTTTTAAGCAAATTCATTGCTAACAATATAAAATTATTATAACTATTAATTTGTGTATATAAACATCAAGTATGTAATACTACTTGGGGAAATGAGACAGAAGGACATGTGCCCAAAAGTTAATTTTCCCTATTATTCTGTATGTATTTCCCATGCATCCTAAACTTAATATTTATGGCTTTATAAAAATATCCATGTTTTTATAACTAGCCATTAAACAACTGGTATTAATAGTTGAAAATATTTTTAAAAATAGAATGTGGGAATCATTACATACCACCCACTGAATTGCTTACCTAGACTGCTAGTTAATAACTGGACTTTTTATTATTAGCTTCACATTAAAAGATTAGCTAAAAGAAGGGTCATGATCTCAGTTAACAGAAATATTGCTAGTATGTTGCTTGCCTCATGCATAATTTATAATCCATTTGAACAAAGTGAGCAGCAGAGCAATATTACAATTAACATTCAGCTGCTCCATGGATTTGTTTCAATTCCCTTTAGGAATACTGTTTGTAATGAGTAGCAAGACATGATTTTCTTGGGTACCTAACATGCTACTCTGGATTCTAATGTTTAGCTTGTAGTAAAAGAGGCTCAATATATTAAAATACACAGTTACTTCTTTCTCATAATGTCTTGTCAAGGGAACAAAATAAAGTACAAGGCATATGAGAGAAAAGTTTAATTAAAAATACAGATATAATTTATAATAAGCAATATAAAATACAGTAATTGTGCCTGAACACCAAAAATCAACCATTAGCCTTATATGTCCTAATAATAATCCCATCATTTGTTTCATGACAATTTGTTCCACACATTAAGATAAGTCTTTGTTGCACACAAGTAAAAACAGGTCAATAATCTTTCTATTGTAAATATTTTCTAAATCTGTAACATGAAAAATATTACTTTTAAAATATGTAACTTTTGAATAAACCAAGATTTAAAATTTTACTATACGATATTACTATCATATATTATTCTATAGCTTGATACACAAGAAAAATGTGAAAAGAAAAATTAGTATTTTCTTAGAAACAGTAATTAAAATTTTCACAACATACTAAAAAACCCAAAATAAAAGTAAAAAACAATCTTTTCCAACCTCCATTACCCAAAAAAAGGATGTTCATTTATATATTTATTAATATTATAAACCATTACCAAAGAAAATTCAGACAAAATCAAGGCATTTTAATGGCTGGCATACCCAGCCATTATAATTTTTTTATAAAAAAGTACCCTATAATTTTACCCTCATTTATACAAATGAGGCTTGGGATTTTACAATGAAAAATTCCTGATAAACTCCTTACTTTTGCTCACTAGGGATAGCTGAATATTATATAGGCAGCTTATGTCTAACTTTCTTCGAATCTGCACAAACTCTTTTAAAAATCTGAGTTAATGTCAACCAGTATGGCCACGTTAAAGAGACACACTTCATTTTTTTCTTCCTAAAAAAATTCTGTCGATTATTAATTTTATGGGACTGTTATCAAGAATGGCTAATAAAAATGTTTCAAATTTGAATGTCTAAAGTTGATCAAATCCTACATGATTGTTCTGTAATTCCTAAATAGAAATAAAAAGTTCATTTACAAGCCAGTGTGATTAAAGGAGCAATATACACTGTTATAAATTCAATTTGAGGTCTGATTTTCAAATATATTTGAAATTTTGTCCTCATCCTGTTACTTATGATCACCACATTTTACTTACTTCTCTTGCCTTTGCCTGGGAGAAGGAAACGGCAACCCACTCCAGTATTCTTGCCTAGATAATCCCGTGGACAGAGGAGCCTGGTGGGCTGCTGTCCGTAGGGTCGCAAAGAGTCGGACATGACTGAAGCGACTTAGCATGCATGCATGCATTGGAGAAGGAAATGGCAACCCACTCCAGTATTCTTGCCTGGAGAATCCCAGGAACACGGGAGCTTGGTGGGCTGCCGTCTATGGGGTCGCACAGAGTCGGACACGACTGACGCAACTTAGCAACAGCAGCAGCTTGCCTTTGCCTTTATTTTCCATTATTGAAACTTTTCTGTAATATTTTCTCTCACATAGCAAAGGGTAGACTTTTAAAAATAGCTATCTAACAAGTTATAGATATATATTCTAAAATAAACTGTTTAAAAAACTAAAAATTCTGCCACCTTTTTTAGTTTTTAACAGCAGAGTTTTCTGGAGACAAATAATAGTCTCATCTTAACTTTAGAGTTTTACTCATGACACATCTTCTTCCTGTGTTTCCTAAGCAAAGCTACTCTTTTCAAGACAATCACCCTTTTTTCCCCAAAGAGTAGATTTTTTTAAGTCACCAAATACATATATTTTTAATAACTGATTGCTCTTATAGGAAACCATGGTTTTGAGATATATCTTGTAGTATTTATCATTATACTTCCTTTCATACACATTTATCTCATTTTATCTTCACAAGCCTTCTGTGAGTCAGAAAACTAACTTTCTAGAATGAAATGCATCTAAAAGGACTTCTCCCTGAGATTGTTCACTCCTTTGTAGGTCATAGACTTCAAGCAGAACTTAATACAATGTGCAGTTTCCCCCCCACCCCCTCCCCCCAAAGAAAGTACATAAATTTACAGTTTCAGAGGATTCGTGGACAATCTTAAGTTCTGATCTAGCAAGCAGAGTTAACTAAGCTTAAAGTTCACATGATTCATTAATAATGATGAAAATTTCTTCATTAATAATGATGAAAAATAATGCATGAAAGCATATATAAGGGGAAAACACACTTGTAGAAGTTAAAAGAAAAGGGAAGTTATCTTTGAGAATAATGAGATGAGATATCAATGCTTTCCTAATAATGATTAGGGAACAACATATGGGAGAATATACAAACAAACTGGGACCTGAAGCATTCTTTCTGATTAAAATAAGAAAAGAAATTCATTCTAATTATTTTGTTGACAAATTCATCATGACGACACTAATATTTATCAATCCTGGAAGCACATCGGAATCTACTCAGGGAGTTAAAAACCAAAAGAACCATTGCCTAAGGCCCATCTCATGAGAGATCTTGATCTAGTTGGTTCAATATAGGGTTTTGACATCACTGTGTTTCTGAAGCTCCCTAGTAGATTCTAACGTGCAAAGTTGAGGACCACTGCTATAGAACTGATAATAATGAATTTGGAACTTAATTCTAATGAATAATCAGTATGCTGCTGTGAAATTAATCACAGCCTAGAAAAAAAAATCACCGTTTACATTGTAGTGCAAATTAGCAAGGAGAGGTGGCTTAAATAAATATTGTCAAATTAGTCAAAACCTATTTAAAATCTGAAACAGGAAAAAAAATCCAATAGTCTGAAAATTAAATGAAATTAAGATTGTATTAAAAACTTTAACTACATTGGTAATTAAAATATGATACAGAATAATAAAGAGAAAGAATGCAAATTTTATAGATTCAGATTTAAACAGAACATAGAAATTGCAAAGGTGAAACCTATACAAAAACCAAGCACCACATTATTATTTATTATAAGCAATTTAGCTCTTTGCAAATTTAAGGTTTTGTAGTATCTGATCATTAGCACCCAGGAAGGCAGTAAAGGTTAACACCAGTAGGCATAATTTCCACCCTACTATTTGACGTTGCCTGCCATCTCAAGTATTTTTTGCAAAGAAGTTAGTAGAACATCGAGAACAATGAGATCTCTTAAATCCAACTATTCCATTATGGTAAACAGGCCATAAAGAACTATTCAATAATATGCAAGCACACACACCCCCACATACAACACAAGCAAGAGTATTATATGTAGGTACTTTTTAATTAGCACTGAAATACTCATATATACTCAAGAATTTCATTCATGAAATCATTTCTGACTTAATAGACTTACATTGTTGATTATAGTTATCCTGCAAACAATGTATTTGATTCACAAAAAGATTCACTTGAATGTATTTTAGAGAAGAACATGATAAAGTAATAAAATTACAAAATTTTAATTTTGAAGGGAATTTCTGAGTCATCTTTCTAAAGCATGCACAGCAAATATAGGTATACATAGCAAATGATCAAGAAATCAGTAAATGTTTTCTTACTAATGCAATGAGGAGTTCATTAGGTTTTGTTTGTGGTGTTTGCTTCACTTTGAAACAAATCATCTTGATCATTGAAAATCTTTGCTTTTCTTAAAAATGTTAATTTTCATTTTGAACTATGAGTACCATGACTGTGACCATTACTCCCATTTTGATCTGACTAATATATAATAGGGCTTCCCTTATGGCTCAGCTGGTGAAGAATCCACCTGCAATGCAGGAGACCTGGATTCTCTCCCTGGGTTGGGAAGATTCCCTTGGGGAAGGGAACGGCTACCCACTCCAGGATTCTGGTCTGGAGAATTCCTTGGACTGTATAGTTCATTGGGTTGCAAAGAGTCAGACGTGACTGAGCAACTTTCTATTCTATATTAATTATAATAATGAACAGAATTAAAAGAATGGCCTCACAAGAGACTGAGGAGTACAGAGTCCATTGGGACACAGGAGTAGTATAATACATATAATATGTTATAATAATATAATACAAAGAGATCGTTTTTCCTAGGAAAGTTTGGAGAGCTTAACGAATTAGATAAATCCAGGTCCTTTTACCATGACCATCAGTATTACTAATTAACCCATTTGTAGCAAAAATGGATTTATAAGTTTTGTTTGTAAATTAATACAACACTCAAAGTGATTACACTTTCAAATATAATATATACACTAATACTCTTTACCAAAAATACCAAATGAAACCAAAAGGGCCAATTCAAATTTGGTTATTTTTATCACTATATTTCCTAATAGCACCTAATACAATTTGAAATGTTTAGATGGGGGGAAAGGAGAGATAGAAAATGATATTTAATCCAAGTTTTCTTAGTGTTTTATCATTTATATAACAACAAAATAAAAAATAATTATGAGAGGCTACGCCAATCACTGTTGTAGGTACCGAAAGTATAGCGGTAAAATTGGTAGACAAAACTACATTATCTCCTGGCCTCTACATTTCAGTTGGCTAAAAGATAGACATTTATCTTGAAAAAGATGAATAAATATAACATATAGTAAGTGAGATAATGGGCTTCTTTGGTGGCTTAGATGTTAAAGAATCTGCCTGCAAAGCAGGAGACCTGGGTTCAATCCCTGGGTCGAGAAGATCCCCTGGAGAAAGGAATGGCAACCCACTCCAGTATTCTTGCCTAGAGAATTCTATGGATACTGCAGTCCATGAGGTCCATGGGGTCACAAATGAGCAACTAACACTTTCCAATGAGTTAATTATGGGTGCTTGGCAGGACAACAATGAAGGAGGGAAAAAGTGTCTTGGGTGAGGAAGAGGACAATAATTTTAAAAAAGACACACAAGGAAAAATCTCATAAAAATGGTGATTTTTAAGTCCAGAGCCAGAGAAGGAAACTTGCTAAAGTGAGGAAGATATAAATGTTGAACTCTCTCCTTTCCATACATAAGCAGTTTAAAAATGAATGTTACTGCAAGCTAGTGTTAAAGTTAATATTAAAATTGACCCTACAGCCTTCTTACTTACAATGTTTTAAAATCTAGAAAATATCCAGCTCTAAATGATGGAAAACATTTTTTGTTTTTGCTTCCACTCGGTAGGCTAGTGCATAAATTTAATTTCTGTATAAGGGCCCACCCTCTTCTCCTTTTGCCTTCTATCTTTCCCAGCATCAGGGTCTTTTCCAAAAGACCCTGTTGCTGGGAAAGACTGGCATTCTGCAGTCCATGGAGTCACAGAGTCAGACACAATTTAGCGACTGAACAAAAAATAAAGAAAGGTGAATTTATGTGATTGCCACGTGGTGTTATCACCTCAGAAACTTGGGACATTCAGAATCTTTTTTAGTGAAAACTGCCAAAGATGAGAACTTCAGAGTAGGAGCCAGAGCTGAATCAACTCAAGAGTGAGACAACAGCTACATCAGCTTCAAGTGTATTTTGGAATTTTCATTTTACACAGCAAGTCTTCTGAATTCATTAATGCACAAGCCTGTGCAGTCAAGACGAAAGTTGCTTTTATTTGCATTTTACAAAGAAGGGAACTGAGACTGAGAACTTTAAGATGGCTTCCTCACAGATAATAAATACAGGGAAACTGGATACTAAAATCCATGTTCTTATTTTTAATACATGGAGGCTTTTTTCCTATTTCATTCTCTTGCTCCCATTACATTCTTTTCTCCTCCAGAAGAAACTACTCAACTTGCCATTGGGTCCTGCTCTTAGTGTTCTTAGTATTAAAAGGGGTGAAAGATGGGGGCGACTGAGCAGCTATAAAGTCAAATCAACTTGTAGCATATACGCTACAAGGCTGATCTAAATACACATCAAGTAATTCTGCTCTGCTCAGATACCATGTCAGTCTTAATGCAGGATCTGTCATAGCTAGAGATGCTAGGATACTGTCAGAAATCATGGGCTTGCCAAAGGAGAAAAAAAAAGAAAAACCAAAAAGAAATAGACATTCAAGTTTGTGTAGCAAGTAGTATGTCTGCTGGAAGAATACAAATGTCCTTCACTCTGGTTTCTCAATGTGATTAAGGTAGTCTAATTCAAATTCATTCAGCTTACGTAAGGTACTGCAGAAGTGTAGTTATAGTCAGCAGCGACAGTATTCCAAAGAGAGGCAATTAGACTTCACTGGATTTAAAGTTTAGGGCTCATTATATATGATATTTTTCAGCTGGCACACGGATTGAAGTCTTCACGAAAGAGCTGCATAAAACAAGAGATCCTGTTTGAGCCCCACTGATCATTGAAGAATGCTGACTGCCAAGCTGCCAATTGTGTTCTCAAAGAATAGACACATCAGCCACCAAGTCAGACATCTGTGAAGCTCCCACCTGCCACCAGTGGGTAATCAAGAAACAACTGAAACACATACCTTCAAAAAGCCAGGATAAAGTCTGTTGGGAAGCACTGGGTTGCTATAAAACGTACATTTTTTTTTTTGTATGTCTCTCCAGGAATGTCATGACTCAAAGGAAGCAAACTCTTAAGCTGAATCTTTCTCTAACAGAAAAGCAGAAAGTTGAAAAACATGTAGTTTCAGATTCTACCCAGTTATAATTTTATGTTATCAAACAAACATTCAATACTATTTTAACTGATCTATGTCTCATGTGTCATTGCTATCCCAAGGAAGGGAAAGTGCTCATACAAATATAAAGTTATGAGAAGATTTGTAAAAGAAAAATGTTTTATAAAACATTTAGACAATCCTGTAATTAAAGGTATTGATGTATTACCAGAACATATCAACAGGAAGTTCTGTTAAAAAAATGAGGGGGTTAATAACTCAGCGACTATAGCTGTGAGGTAAGTCATTTACTTCCCTGATGGCTCAGTGGCAAAGAATCTGCCTGCAATGCAGGAGACACAGTTTCAATCTCTGGGTCAGGAAGATCCCTAGAGAAGGAAATGGCAAACCACTCCAGTATTCTTGCCTGGGAAATCACATGGACAGTGGAGCATGGTGGGCTACAGTCCATGGGGTCACAAAAGAGTCATACACGACTTAGTGACTAAAAAAAAAACAAAACAATAAAAAGTCATTTATAAAGATAATATTACTCACATAAACCCCCAAGTAAATAAATAATGACCCAAGGATTGAACCTGCATATACCTGCATTGCAGGTAGTCTCCTGCATTGCCTGCAGATTCTTTACCACTGAGCCACCAGGGAAACTCCAATGTCAAATCAAGGTTTCATTAAGACACATATACAGTACAAACATAATTACTTGCTAGTAGCAATGTTTGCTAATAAACACTTTATGGAAGAATGTGATGATTCTCTATGATTCCAGGAGAGTGGAAGGGCAGGAAGAAGTGGGTACTATTAAAGATTTGAGAATTTTTGCTTAATCTTGAGTTGATTTTAGCTTCCCTGGTGGCCAAGATGGTAAACAATCTGCCTGCAATGCAGGAGACCCAGATTCCATCCCTAGGTCAGGAAGATCCCCTGGAGGAGGAAATGGCAACCCACTCCAAGATTCTTGCCCGGAAAATTCCAGAGACAGAGGAGCCTGGAGAGCTACAGTTCATAGGGCCCTAAAGAGTCAGAGATGACTGAGTGACTAACACTTAGCTTTACAAGAGCTGCAAAAATAGTTCAGACAAGTTCCATATATCCTTCACCCTATTTTGCTATATATACCTTGTATTTCTATAACCACTGCTCTTCCTGACCCAGGGATAGAACCTGCAGCTCAAGCCACATCTGTTGCATTGTAGGCAGATTCTTTACCACTGAGCCACCAGGGAAGCTCACATATTTTACTATTAGTCAAAGTAGAGAACTTACTTGGATTTTATGGTTTTTTGTTTTTGTTTATGCTGTTACTCTAGGGTCTGATCCAGGTCACTACATTGTATTCAGTTGTCATGCCTCCAGAGTTCCCTCCAACCTGTGACATTTCCTCAATCTTTCCTTGACTTTTATGACCATGATTCCTAAACAGCATTGGTTAATACAATTTTAAGATGTGCATTGAGTGCATGTGATACTTCCTCATGATTAGACTGAAATTACTCATTCTTGAGAGGAATTACACAGAGCCAATGTACCCTTCTCAGTGCATCACTTTGGAGATATATGATGTTAATACCTGTTTCTGATAAAATCAAATTTGAACCTATGGTTAAGGTGGTATCTGTTAGAATTCTCCATTGTAAACTTACTATTTTTTTTTCCTTTTAAATGTGAAATATGTAGGGGAAGAGGATGTAAGACTATGTAAATCATTTGTTTCCACATAAATTTTCCCTCACTCATCTTAGGACCCATGAGAGAATTCTTCCTGCAGCAAAGTCTAATATGGTGTCATGATAGTGATTTTACATTTCCCTCATTATTCTATAGTTACTAGCTAGAGTTCTATAACAAAGAGCTGTCACTGCTCTCTCATTGTTTATTAATTATTTATGTATATGCTGGATATATTTTGACTATAATTCAATGATATAATTATCCATTTTACTGCTCTCATTGCTCCAACTTTAGTCATCCAATGTTTTTCCATGTTGGCTCCCATATCCTTTTGATATGCCTATATATGTACGTGTGTGTGTGTATAATGCATATATATATATACATGCATATGCATATATATATATATATGTGTATGAATACATAAATAGGGCTTCTCAGGTGGCACTAATGTAAAGAACACATCTGCCAATGCAGGAGGCGTAAGAGACACAGGTTCAATTCATGGGTCAGGAACATACCCTAGAGGAGGGTACAGCAACCCACTCCAGTATACATACTGTTTGTTTATATTTAGCATTAGAATATTTATTCAAACATCATTTTTACAAATTTACTTAGGTCAGCTCTTTTCTTCCCATCCCATTCAGTGTAGTTATGATTCATTTTCAACACAGATTCATTTGTCACAGCCTGCATTCTATATTTTACCCCACATTTTGATTTTTTTTTTAAATTTCCATACACAAATGTCACTTTGTGGTACATAATCATATAGGTTTGACAAATGAATACAGTTCATCACTATTGTTTCATAGACCAGTCACATGTTTCCAAAATGTTCACTTTATACGCTTTTATAAGCAACCCTTACCCCCAGCTGCTGGCAACCACTAACTGGTTTTTCTCTCTAGAGATTTTTCCTTTTTAAGTGTGGCACATGAACAGAATTATGCAATATGTAGCCTTTAACATCTTACTTCTTTTACTTAGAAAAATGTATGTATGGTTCATCCATGTTATTGTTTAAATCAACAGTCTATCCTTATTATTACTGACAAGAATGTCATTGTATGTATGTAGCACCAGATACTAACGTAGTAGAATCACTTGAAAATCACTAAAACAAGTGACATTAGAGTTTTTGTACTTAAAGATTTATCCTAGCCCTATTTCTAATTAATAGGTTTTCCATGATCAAAATCATTGTCTTATACCATTTTTAACGAAGCACCAAGTTTACAACATAAAGTAGAATCTCAACAATGCTTGCCGTTAACATCTTCTGAGACACCAATTCCCATGAATTTTGAGAGAAGAAAAACGACTTCTTTATGCCCCATGTCTGTTGAAAAATGCTAAATATTCAAGTTATTGTGTATCTAATGATAAAGCTCCTGGGGTTCACAAACACAGTTATGTGGTAATTGGTCTGTTATTATCATAAAAAGGTAATATATCTGTTGATATTAACTATTGCTAGATAGAATAAAAGGAAAAAGTACAATGTAGGTGCTATGGTCTCATGAACAATGTTTCTAAAATCTCTTTATTCTTGAGTATGATTTATTTTGGGCCCATTATATCTTTTTTAATCCTTATTTTTATTCTTACTTATTTTCAAACCAGTAAAATAGAACAAAACATTTTGTGAAGTATAATCATGTGTACATAGGTGTAAAAACACACAAAAATAACAGAATCAATACCAACAGTTACAGCTACAGCTATTTACTTACCTATTTATACGCCTTTCCTTATGTAGTAATGCCTTACAGTTGTTGATGAAGGTGCAGTGTTGACGAAAAAGGTAAGGGTATTTGTTGTTCAAATTAGAAATATTAACATCAGTAATCTCTTCTCTTATCTATATCTCCATTTTTAAGTGTTGACAGGATTTAGAATGCTTGTTCAGATATGCTACATATTGATAGTTCAATAAGAGAGAACAACTTTATTCTTCTGGATGCTAAAATAGATCAACTTGTTCTAAGGCACAGAGTTTCAGAGACAGTTTGGAATTTATCGAGTTTTTTTACTAGTAAAACACACTTACATAAAATCCATAACTACTTATTGGGAAGTGATAGAAATTTCAGACAGATGATGAGCCTCAGTGACCACAAACTAGAATCCACTGTTCTATTCCAGCAAACTGAACACAATATAACTGTAACTGAATAACACTGTACTGCTTGTCTGACAAATAATTTACATTTGATATTAAAAATGAGAAATTCAAGGGCAAGAAATGTATGCTTTACAAAGTTAATTTCTTTCAATTGCCTATCAGATATACAAATCATGAATAATGTTGTACTAGGAAAGCTACGGAGCCTGACATATGTTCTTGTACATCTCACTTGCAGATTAGTGAATTCACTTATCACATCTCTTAATTAGGTACAAGTAGGGACAAATTAAGCATCATGTATGACAATCAGTTCATTGGAAGTTAAGTTTAAAATAAAAAAGTTTCATTTTACCCAATTAGAATAAGAGATTACAAGGCAATTATATACAACTTGGCCAAGGTTAAAATTTATGTTTAGATCTTTCACATCATTTTGTCTAATTTCAAACAGGGGACTGTCATGGTAATTCAAGATTTTTTAAAAAGATATTTAATAATAATTAATATAAATCCTTTTAGTTCCCACAAAGCAATGAGTTGTATAAAAAAAGACTTTGCTACTTTCCCTTTCCTGGTAGATATTTTTAATGGTCAGAAGAAATATGAAATTTTATCTCCTATTTTCGGCTAACTCCTACCTTGTCATCCAGCTTTCTGACACTGCAAATCCAACAGCCTATCCACATTGTCAGACAAGAAACTTGAAAGGGATTTCATATGGTGAAATCAGTTAGATAACTCTTGAGGACAAAATGGCAATGTAAAAATATCCTGTAGCAGTTCTGCCAGTATACAACAAATCCAGGTCATTCTATTCAGCAAGAAAAGTTATTAGAAGAACTCCTCTCATTTCCTTCACAAGAAAAGCAACCCCACAAAATTGAGTGACCTGCAAAATTCGGGGGGGAGAGGTGTCATGCCTTAGACATTAAGTATATATCCACTACACTAAGATCACAAAAATCTGATGGTTCAAAACATGTTAGAAAATAATATAATTTTTAAAAGTTTCAAGCATCTGGCACTCAACTAATATATGTCACATAAAATGCTTGGTAAAATTTTTATAGGATAAAATAATGCCAGCTCCATTGCAAATAGCCTCTTGGAGCTTAGTGGAGAAGTCTCAACATATACTGCCTTTTTGATCCATAAATATATCATATGTACTGGTAGAAAAATGTGTGTGTGTGTGTGTATGCAAAGATATATTTAAGAAATATTGAGAGATTAGGTATGAAGTAAAAGTACAGCTGGTGCATGCTTTCAACCAGCTCTTAAGATCTGCTCTTCCAGATTTACTTTAACACCCCCTCATCCTGTTTCTTCTCCCTGAGCTGTGGTCATGAGAGGAAGACTGCCATTTTGGAACTCGTATACTAACTGGTTCCTAAAGCAATTATTCTCTGTAAATCACTTCCAGGGCCAACATCTGCAAAATCTCTGGGAAGTAAAATGTAAGGCTCAAATGCAAAGCCATCAGCTGTGTGGCTAACAAGAATCCTCTGCAGTTGAGCTTAGATATGATTTAAAATTTAGACAAAGCTTATCAGAAAACCTTTTACATGAAAGGCTGAAAAAAAGCTATTCACTTAACAAAAAAAAAAAAAAGACTTCTCACCACCTGGTGCAATTTGCAAAACTTGATATTTCTGGAGAAATAAAAATACTTGATTACTTACTTATGCCAGAACATTTGAAATCTGTGCCACTTAAAAGTAATAGCAAGAAAGGTGACTTCAAATCCTTACAGAAAATATTGGTTTGGGGAGAGAATCTTATAACTGTGAAGGCATCATGACCAACGGAGAAGTGAAGAGTCAATCTGAAAAATCATATTATGTTTCAATTTACATTTATTGTCTATATGATGGTATATGCTTGAGTGCATTTCAGATAATTTTCAGATTTTTCCATTTAAGAATCTTGTTTAAATTTTAGAAAATTTGAGAATTTGAAATGATTTTCTAAAAATATAAATAAAAATAGCTTCCATAGTGTAAATATACTAGATTTTATCTAAAGAGAATTTTTCCCAAAAGAGAATCTAGGTGGTTAACCATAATTTACACTAACACTCTGTAAAGAAGTCCATAAATAAGGACAGAATATGAAATACTCGTTTAAGATCAACTTTTTGATTAAACACCCCTCTTTCAGCCAAACACCTGTTTCATGGTTGTTGCATGTATAATTAATGCAGTCTAATGAACATGTTTCATCAAAATCTCTCTGTGGTTTAAAAATAAAATCAGAGTGGTAGGTATTACCAACTGCAACATTTAAGAAATATACAGTAATATTTTAAAAGCACATCTTGTGGCATTTTAGTTCAAAAAGCAGTATGCCTGGATTGGCAAAGTCCTCTAAGGAATCATACAATAACTGCTACAATTTACTACTGCACACTACTGCACATAGAGAGTCATTTAATCAACACATGCTTCCAGTCTAGATTCTCCAGAAGGCATGCATATTTCCAGCTTCCTTGATATATTAGGTATCAATGACAAATCATCTGTCCCAAACATCACTTCTCTTCCTAGCCCAGCAGCTCCACCACTGTTCCCACTTCAGTCTTTCTTTTCTTAGTGATGCTCTTCAGTGATAATGAAGGCATTCATCCTCCTGCAAACAAGCCAGATTTCAACCCTTTAATATAAATAAATGGAGAGAATTATAAGAAAAAAATCCATAAATTCACCAATACTTTTCAAGTATATTTATATATATAAAAATAACAAGTGGCTCCAAAATACGTCCTTATAAGTAAAATTTTATGTGGCCACTGATTCCCTTTATAATTACTGTAAAAATATATTGTGTCCATTGTTAACATCAAACAGTCAAATATCCTGGTGCTAATGCTGATTTCAGGTGAGGCTAACTACACTATGGATGCCAATACATTCTGCCATTTAATAAAAGGTAAAATGTCCTCTCATTGTGCTTGGTCAGCTGTGACAAAATATTATAGATGAAATGGCTTAAACAATGGAAATTCACAGTTCTGGAGGCCAGAAGTCCAAGATCACGGTGCCAGCATGATTGATCTCTGGTGAGGGCTCGCTTCCTGACTTGCAGACAGCCACCTTCTCACTGTGTCCTCACGAGGGCTTTGCCCAGGGCAGAAAGAGAAAGAAAACTCTCTTTTCCTTCTCTTACAAGGCCACCAATACTATGAGTTGGGACCTCACCTTTACAACCTCATTTAAACTTAATTACCTTTTAAAGATTCTATCTGCAAATAGAGTTCCAATGGGTTTATCAATACATGAATTTGGAGGCAGACAAAATTCAGTTCAAAGCATGTCCTGAAGCCTCCAGACATCATACCAATAGCTAACAAATTTACCTTTGTTTGGAGACAGTGTAAAATATGGGGAATTTGGAACAAACTTGTAGCATCTTGGAGAAAAATCTTGTTTATAAGACAAAAATATTAATTAACAATATCCACTCTAAACTGAAGCAGACTTTGAACTTTTTCTGTGAATAAAAATTATTTAAGTGCAAATTCTGACTTCACTAGATTTTAAGTAGACTTCTACCAGTTACAAATTGCATAATTTTAATATATTATTTATACAACAAAATTGTTACATCCATATTTGGCACATGTAAGAAAAAGCTACCAAAAAATGTCTTAATGTTTTAAAAGATAAAAATTCCATTTATTCGGGGCTATTTACTGAATGAATACTGTATGGCATGCTTGTTCTAGGAATCTTGTATACATTAATAAACAAAATGGGCAAGAATCATTAATTTTACTGAACTTACATCCAAGCAAATGATATTTATGCAAAAAATGCAATAAACATTTTGATGCAATGCTGAATAATTTTTTCAATTAATGTTAATTATCAGCTTTTATACTATGAGTATTACTGTTTCTGTGCTTAATAGCTAATCCCACTTCTGTGAAACAAGAAGAAAATATTATTTAGAAATACTAGTTACATTTACTACTAGATATAGTTCTAATATTCTTATCAAGATTATTAAAAGCATCAACTGAGTTTTAAGATATGTTTGCACTTAACATGATTCCTAAATCCAGGGAGGTTGTAGATTAACTGCTTCAATTTTAGAACCTAAAGTCTTGTATTTGAGACCTAGCTATTCCTCCTACTACCTCTACAAAAATACTGTTCTCAATAAGCTTCTCTGTCCTCACCTATAAAATAATATCAATAATAATATTTACCTTATTAGGATGTTTAAAACCTAAATGCATAAGGTCTGACATGTAGATCAGTATGTAATAAAATCAGTTACTACTATTTTTTATTATTTAAATTTAGAGAACTATATCTGAAGCACACACACATGTACGCATCAATCTATAACTTATTAAAATGGAAAAATAAAAATTTCCTAATGCCATAATATACAAAATTGATACTTTTGAACTATGGTGCTGGATAAGACTCCTGAGAGTTCCTTGGACAGCAAGGAGATCAAACCAGTCAATCCTAAGGGAAATCAGTCCTGAATATTCACTAGAAGGACTGATGCTGAAGCTCCAATACTTTGGCCACCAGATGTGAAGAGCCAACTCATTGTAAAAGACCCTGATGCTGGAAAGATTGAGGGCAGGACAAGGGGGTGACAGAGGATGAGATGCTTGGATCGCATCATCGACTCAATAGACATGAGCTTGAACAAACTCAGGGAGATAGTGAAGAACAGGGAAGACTGGCATGCTGCAGTCCAAGGGGTCAGAAAGACTCAGACATGACTGAGCGACTGAAACAACAAATATATAAAATCACAAAAGTTTGCGGGAAACATCATTTTAAGAAACTACATCCTCCAGCAAGTTAATATCTGATTTTGTTAAACATCTTTTGGAGAAATCAGTATTTTGAAGAGAATATGTGTTATCTTTAAGGGCTCAAGTTCTTTTTAGCATTTAAGTTTGACATTTATTGAATAAGTCAACTATTTTCTCATTAAGGGGTATTTTTCTATGTCCTCATAACCTGTAATCTCACTTTGAGAAGTGAGAATCCAATTCAGAGACAACTACTAACAAGCAATTACCAATTAAATTCACAGTATAACATTGACTATTTTCCTTTCCTTTTTCCCTTAGAAAGTTTTCCTGTTACTATTTTTAAATTTCATAACTGTGTATGAATTAAATTAAGCAATAAACTAGAAAGACAAGCTAGAATATTATAGCAAAATAAGCAAAGTTAGTATAATGAATTCTTGGTGGGCATATAATTAAAGATATTAAAATGCTAGGATTTGAACCCGAAATCTCTTCTCTGTGGACAAATGCTTCTGTTTTCAGGGTAACAGTCTCTACTTTCTCGTGAAGGGTGCTATTAGGAAGAAGAGGTATTAGTTCTGACAGTTCTTTGATTCCCACAGAACAAAGGTGGTATACAAGTAACTATTATTTAACTACCTGGCATTCCAGCTACCAGATTTGTAAAGCTATATAAAATATTGAGCCATTGAATTTCTAAATATCTACTAGCAGTTCTCTTCACGAATTTCAAAAGGCCTGTAATAGTAACACTGAAAATATCTGGATTTGCTTCTATGATAGCTATTGGTTTAACCTAACCACAATGCAAAAAAAATGCCAGGGATGGATTTGGACTTTGGGATTAGCAGATGCAAACGGTTATATAAGAGATGTATAAAAACAAAATCTTAGTGTATAATATAGGAACTTATCCAACATTCTATAACATTCATAATGGAAAAGAATATGAAAAAGAATATGTAAATACATATACATATAACTATATATATAACTGAATCACTTTATTGTATGGCAGAAATTAGCACAGTATTGTAAACTATACTTCAATAAAATAAACTTAAAAAATAAAATTTAAAAAAAGAACATGATGTATTTTATTCAGATAAACTTAGGAAACAAAAGGAAGTATATGTGAAAAAAATGATGTACAATTTCTGACAGAGTTTGGGCACATATTTTGAAGATGGTTAACTGTGGGTATCATATTGACACAGGTTAAGTATATCATAGGATACTCTCAAACTGAGGTATAATATTTAAAATATTTTATAAGTACTAGAAATTATATTCATTGCACTATTCACCTTAAGAAAATGACAGATTTCAAATTAATTAAGTATAAGATATACATCATTTTAAAATTTATTTTAGGTAATTTTGGGCGAGAGCTTTTGAAGGGTGTTATCCAAAACTCTCTCCTTTGGTTTTTAATTCAGAAGTCCCTTAAACCAATGTCTTAACTCCTAATTATTTTAGATTAGTTTTCACTTACTGCCCTCCTAGCTCCAAGCCTTAGTTCTCTAACTCAGTTATGCCATTACTCACTATGTAAAAGAGTTCCCAAAGGTCAAGACCATCATTTCTTCCTTTCTTATTTTCTGGCAATGGGGATTGAGGTTCCTTATATTTACAACATCCCAGTAGGGGAGGAGGTGCTTGTCCTGGTTGTAGACTCATGATGATAGAATCACCAACCAAACCTCAGAAGGAGGGAATGGTTAAAAGAATCAGGTTACATATCTCTCAGGAAAAATCTCATAGCCTATGTGTTCATCCTGATCGCAGGTCAGCAAAATAGTGAGGATCTTAGGAAACATGGAAGTCATCCCTTATCTTTTATTCAGACCCCCGGTTACACTATTATTTCTATCCATCTTAGCCTGCTTCAGTGAAAGGATTACTCAACATAAATACACAATAAAAAAGCAACTTTATTAACAGCCTTCACACATGTCAGAATAACAAACTAGACAAAAGATAAACACAATTAAGAAAGGTATTATTTCTCACCAAGATATCGAATGGATAGGTAGAAACTAAGAATAAACAACTTAATTTATTTCAGGCTGTGTCACTTTTCCTCCTATTTTTAAGTCAGGTATTTTAAGCCAGGTATTACGTCAGGGGCATATTTATGCTCTAAAGTTTGCTCATTCCTCCCAATAAAGAGAGGTGGGATTCATGACATGGTATACACTACTGATATCAAAAAGAACAGAAACCCAGACAGCCCAGAGACAAAAGAATACGTAACAGTAGATGGTGACACACCTAGGAATTCTAATTGTAAAATACATGAATTATTATATGCAGATGATTAATCCATTAATAAACAGAAATTAACTGCAGGAGTACAAGCTAATTCCACATGCATTAAGTGAACTGGAAGAAGACACAATTCCAAAGAAAAGCCATAAATAGCCTGTACACTGTCATACAATTAAACAAACGTCAAGATTACTAAATGTAGACATACTGAAAAGACAGGCCACACTGGATATGTAAGTCATTGTAAAATGGAACAGTAAGAAGTTAATTCAAGAATTGTCCCTAAAACTCAATCAAGTTTAAGGACTTAGAAATATAATCAACATAAGATGATTCACACTGACAAGTTTATTAACACCAACTAGAATAATTTGCATTTTAAGTTCATGTAAAATGCAGATATATTATGTCAAGAATAGGATTTTATTTAACAATAATTACTTAGGCATATGATTTATTCCACATGATTCAAAATAATAACTGGCTATTCAATACTTAGAGCATTATGAGAGAGAGAGTTATATAGTTACCCTGTGAATTAACATTGGATTACAGATATCTTGCTTTTGTTATGCATTATATTTTCCATAATAATTAAGGATAAGTTTAAAACAGAAAAAATAAAATTCATCATGACCCCAGAGTTTTATTGATTCAGTGTCTTTCCCCACAAAACCTTCAGTTCCTTCAGATTACACTCTGCAACATACACACACTAGACTGAAAGCTCCATGGCACAGGCATCTAGTGCGAATCTGTAGAGCGAACCCATCTCTAAATCCCCTCAGCAGAAGTGTTTCTCTTTTTTCTCATTATGAGGTCACACGGAGAAACTGTTAAGAACATGGACTCTACAGCCAGACTTTCTGATTCCCAATTCTACCATTTACCTCCTGCACATCCATGTATGAGTTTCTCAAATTCTCTGTGCCTTAATTTTTGTATCAAGCAAGAGGATGAACTGAGATCAGACAAATAAGTATTTCAAACAATATCTGACATAATGTTATGCTGTTAACTATTACTATTAAATAGCTGTATCTATTGCAGGACTTACTACAACATATTGCAATATCTGTTGTCATAAGAATGTCAGCATATTGATATAAACAAACAAATACTCTCCTAAAACCTATACAAAATACAAATTAAAAATATAAAATTTAAATAATGTGTATCCTCAGGACCTAACCTAGTGGCCAGTATATAATGACAATCAATACTGTACAAATAGATGCTTGAATCCATTATCATGGTCACCTAACTGGCATGTACATAAAATAAGATGACACAATTTATCCTGTAATTTAGGAGTTAAATATCATTGGCAAGGTAAGAGAAACACAAGTAAGATTGTAGGCACTGAGAGAGGGCATCGGAGGGCAGACAGACTGAAACCACAATCACAGAAAACCAGCCAATCTGATCACAGGACCTCAGTCGTGTCTAACTCAGTGAAACTAAGCCATGCCGTGTGGGGCCACCCAAGACAGTCGGGTCATGGTGGAGAGGTCTGACAGAATGTGGTCCACTGGAGAAGGGAACGGCAAACCACTTCAGTATTCTTGCCTTGAGAATCCCATGAACAGTATGAAAAGGCAAAATGATAGGATACTGAAAGATGAACTCCCCAGGTTGGTAGGTGCCCAATATGCTACTGGATATCAGAGGAGAAATAACTCCAGAAAGAATGAAGGGATGGAGCCAAAGCAAAAACAACACCCAGTTGTGGATGGGACTGGAGATAGAAGCAAGGTTCGATGCTGTAAAGAGCAATATTGCATAGGAACCTGGAATGTTAGGTCCATGGATCAAGGCAAATTGGAACTGGTCAAACAGGAGATGACAACAGTGAACATCAACATTCTAGGAATCGGCGAACGAAGATGGACTGGAATGGGTGAATTTAACTCAGATGACCATTTTATCTATTAATCTGGGCAAGAATCCCTTAGAACAAATGGAGTAGCCATCATAATC